>NW_020655749.1:0-23078 GCF_003589595.1 Hyposmocoma kahamanoa | reverse complement strand
CTTTATAAAGAAGTAAATATTATTAATGTAAATTAGTGAATTTTGTGTAAATCTTTTTCGTTTTTTATCGCTATTACGTTTGACTGAGAGTTTTTCCTGGCAAAAAATTTTTTGAGTTCTTCACCCACACGAACTCGAACTCATTATCCCTTGCCAACTGCTTGGCCTTTGTAAGTAACACTTTGTTTTGGACTGTTAGGTGATCGTTGACATAAATTCGACTAGTGCCTTCTAGATTAATGTCAGCAAAGGGATTTAAGGGAACGCGCAGCGGCGACAAAATCTTCCTTTAAATATCGATTTAAAAAGAAACAACGATAGGTTTGATTCTATTCTCACGTGATGGGATCCTAGTGATCAAATTGATGTTGTGCTTTGTAATCGGGTGTTGAATTTTCGCACCAATCTTAGTGACAATTTCAAATAAGTTCTCTTTATCTTTGAGAGGGACTCCCCTAATTTCCACATTATTGAGCCGCAACCATTGATTGTTGTTGTTCAAGTCCTCTTCTAGTTTCGAAACATGGGCTTTAAGCTGATGTACCTCATCTTGAGCTTTTTCAACAGTTTTGAGCCTTTCATCCAAACTATTCAACTTAGATGGTAATTGATCAACATTTGTACGGAGATTGTTGATGTCGGTTTTTATCACTTTAATATCGGCCATGACATCCATCAAGGGAGCCAAAGTCAACTTTACGTTATTGATTTCCTTCATAAGATCATGTAGAGTAATTGACTTAGGTGATCCGATATCTTGCTTCGTAGCGGATATATTGCCGATCTTGCAGTTCGGGCACCTCCAGGTTGCCTGTCTCTCAGCACCGAGTTTACGGTAACCCGCCTCAGTTATTCCTGAACATTGAAAATCAAAGTGATTGTTGCAATTACTGCACTGGATAGCGTCCATTGAATCTTCACTGCATCTAGCGCAACGAACCATCTTGATAATAACGAGTGTGACAAGTTGAAATAACACAGGAAAGTTTGGGAACCACAGATCGTCACTGAGTAGCAAACAAAGGGACTACGAGTGCAACAGAACGTGTGTTCTATCGGAGATCGGACCACAGATCACAGACTTACTTCCAGCGTTGTGTAGCTGACCATACCCAAAATAAAAGTATTGGGGTGAAGTAAGGGGTAATAACCGTACATATTTCTATAAAGGCCACGTACAAATGACTTCTGAATTTTCTGTAGCCAATATGTGATTGTAATGAATGGGATTCCAAATGATAGCATTACTTTCTAGCTTGCTACGAACAAAAACTATTATACAAAAGACGAGATATGAGGACATTTTTGAGCGATCTTGATTATCTCATGACAAAGCCGAGACCCTTACGCGAAGATTTATTTAATTTTGGAGGAGGACACAGTCAGCTTCCGACTTAATGGTCATGGCCAATTTGACGTCATCAGCAAACATGAGGCACTTGCTGTGTCGGACAGTTAGCGGCAAGTCATTAACTACAATCAAGAACATGAGTGGTCCCAGGCAACCCCCCTGACCCACACCAGAGGTTACCTTGTACGGTCCCAACTGTATAACCGTATTGACACCGGTTGTAAAGCACATATAATTGCTGACGGTTTGCTAAATAGTCCGCAAAAAATGCCAAGTTTACAGAGAAACCGGTAGAAACTAATTTCTGAAGCAGAATATCACAATCAATATGATCGAAAGCCTTCTGAAAGTCCAAGTAAGCTACGTTGACTTGCTTTTTGGAGTCCAACTCATCAGCTATAGCGGTGGTAATTTTAATCAAATTGGAAGCAGTAGCACGGCTCGGCAAAAATCCATGCTGTTGATCACAAAACCATCCCCGAAGTTGTTCATAAATCAACTTGTACATAATTGTTTCCATAACCTTTGCAACAACCGATAAGACAGTTTCTGCACGATATTTTTTATTACGGATTTTGAACCCTTATGTATGGGTAGAACTTTTGATGTTCTCCAGACTCTAGGATATGTATTATGATTTATGGACAAATTTATAATATGAAGTAACGGCATAGTAAATGTTTCCCTGCAATCCTTTACTATAACTGCCTCGGTGGCCGAACGGTTACCATGCGGGACTGCCACGCAAAGGTCCCAGGTTCGATTCCCGGGTCGGGAGTAATGTATGGCCTACATTTATTTCTCTCGTGAGTTTGGGTGTAATTTGTGGTTGTCTATGTGTGTGTCCATGGCACCCGCGACACAGGGTTTCCCTAGTGCGGGGCAAAGTTGAGTGTGTGTTTGCGTTATTACTAGCGGAATTCAATCTGGTCCTTGAGTTAGTTTAGGCTTTAATTGTTTCATCGCGGTGTACACGTCGGATTCAGTTACATGTTCCAAAGTTATATGTAGATCGGTCAGCAATTGGTGCGATCCGGGAATCGCCGCAGCCACGACAGCGAAGGCATCACCAGGATTTAATGCGGAGGCCGACGCTAGGTACACGCTTCGGAAGAATGTCGCAAAATCGTCTGCAACTTCCTGTGAATTGGACGTACCAAACACAGTGCGGTCGCTTCATTGTCTGTTTGAATTTATATGAGTTTACTCAAGTCCTGACTTGAGCATTGAGTAGAGTTCTGGAATACGACCCTTAGAGCGACGGGCGTAGTGGTAGTGCCCCTCAGATCTTTGCACTTTCAAGCTCTGAGTGGCACTCTAACTGTTATGGACAGGCGTGTAGCTTACCATCAGGCGCACGACTTGTTCGTCCCGTCACTTGATGTTGTAAAAAAAAACTGGCACGCAGGTTTGCCCTAATTTCTTTTTTAACCGACTTCAAAAAAGGAGGAGGTTCTCAATTCGACTGTTTTTTTTTGTATGTATGTTACGCGATAACTCCGGTATTTGTGAACCGATTTTCATGATTTTTTTTTGTTGGAAAGGGGGTATTTTCATAGTGGTCCCATTTCATTTTGAAGAAAATCATCCACCTCAAAGGGTGGCTGTTCACGCATGAAGACTCATTTTTATAAATAGCGCCTAACTTTAATTTAGGAGCAATTACTATTAGCAATTATTTAGTTGATTTTGCTATTTCTCCAATTCAAGGCGTTTTTCCTATGAGTGTATACTTTGAGTAGTGTCGTAGTGAGAACCGATTTTTATTATCTCCAGTGTCAAGTCTTGTATAGTGGCGAACTAGGGGATATTTCAATAAAACTTAGCAAATAGACGTAATTCCACGTACTCTTGAGGTCGGTTTTTTTAGTACTCTGTACTGATTTTATAATTGTGTTATTAACCTTGTTTAAGGCATACTGCCAAACTTTCTACATGTGCAGCCTGTGGGCTAAGTGTACTCGCGGATCACTAGATGCCCTACGAATACAACATAATAATGAGTTCAGGATGGCGCTGGGGTTAGTTTCCAGATTATCCCGCGTAAACGGGTAGTGATGCAGCGCGTACCTACGTGACAGCACCCGAACACTTTCTTTTCGTTCACAATTGGGGGTCTACTCTTGGATCTCCGTACGACATCCGTCCGAAAGAATTACTGTCAAATAATTATCAAGTATGAAGCTTCATTCGCATCACGCGTCTTTTCATTTGGTCAAGTATTGCTTATTTGGAAGTAATTGTTTCGGACGGATGTCCGAAGTGTGTAGACCCCCTGAACACCATTCTGGCGCGAGTGGATTGTCCGATAGTAAGGCACTGGAATGCGTGTCACATGCACCTTATAAGGTATCAAATAATTAATTAAATTTCAATGTTACTTGGCATAGTTAATGAGACGTTTGTTAATAACAACATGTGAACTACACAGTTTGAAATAAAATATGTTCTTATTATTACACCTACTTTGTATAACTATGTATAAAGCTGGGTCACAACTGGGACAATATAAACTGTCAAACAAATAGCATGAAGAATTTAAAGAAGCATTATCATCAATAGAAAGCAAGATACAAGAAACGAAAGCCAATGAGATTCTGCCATATACAGTATCATTTCATGATATCCATCATTATGTGATGATTTATGTTATATTGGGAATAATTGTGGTGATCGGTATGGTAGTTTTGGTACGGCGCTTTTCAATCAGATGGTGCTGTACTCTGCGAGAACAGAATGGCAATACAGTTTAAGGAAGAGAACATGCAGCTCCGGCACAAGTAACAGCAGCAGCGGTGGTGGCGGCGGAGGGAATACGGCGTGAGCAGCGAACAAGTTACCGAGACGCACCAGCCCCCACGGCGCGCACTTTCTGTACCAGGAACAAATCTGTCGATTTGTGTTGCGGAAATATCACGACATGTTTAATTCTGAACTTGTCTAATTGTTAAAAATATTTTTTTGTGTTTCTATTAATTTAACATCTCTTTTTATCTTGTTTCATCTCTGGCCCGGGAATAAGTACGCTTAATACCGCATATTAAGTATGTTATCGCGTCAGCATTTTTATGTTTTTATGTTTAGTTATAATTTCTACACATTTGCAATCAAGGCATTGTCATAAGCAAGCGCGTATTTTATTTTGTAATCAAGTAAACGAAATAAATACCAATTTTAAGATCAACAAGGATTCTTTATTTATTCAACATTATAATCAAGATAGTTTGTGTAGCAAGAACAAGACGCGAACTGGGGCAAAGTGTATATTCATCCTTCTTCGATATGGAAGCAGCTTCTAGTAGTTTTACAATATTTACAACATACATTGTATAAATGACTATGGAATAAACAGGGTGACCACGTATTTTGATTGTCTTTGTAATTCTTTTATTTGGTTATAGTTTTTTTAGGTTCTGACGATGACTTTATAGATAATCATTACAGATGTTTTTTTTAATATTAACATTGAAATCAAATTATGGACTCGGAACAGAGCACAGCAAATAGTAGATGAGAGGACTAATCATGCTCGAGAACGCACGCGCATTCCGCGTAAGATTTTGGCTGGTATCTAGTTTGTACGCTACACAATTGACCTTAAAGTTTGTTATGAACATCCCATTCCGCTGCAATATAAATTGAGCCTTATCTAGTATACAATTAGATACCCAAGGAGCACACTTTAAACGTCTTAAAACTGTTATATCTATAAACAGTCTTAATATGGTATAGATTTAGATAATAGTTATCTATAAATGGTTTTAGAAAAAAGAAGTTGTTCTTATAGACTTATTTCACTCAAGTCCAAATTTTAAAACCTTCTCAATACCAAACAACTTAATTAAGTGTAATCTCTCTTAAGATTTACTCTTATAGTCCTTATTTTAAGTTCATCTGTAGAACAACTGATTATTTTTAGTGAAATTGTTCTATACACATCCAGTAAAGCCTATTGATACTCTAAAAACTAGTGTTCTTAAGTTTATTCTAGATATATTTAATTTATAGACATTCTGTAGTGTTTGTACTTATTGACAAACACGTTATAGCGTGTCTTCAGTAGATTTTATTTAAAAACATACTACAATTAGGGTTTTTACTCTATTGGTAAGAGTTTATGCAAAATGGATGAAGTAAAGAATACTAAAAGATCTGGTGGAGGTGGTAAACCTTGGATATTAAGTCACATCATTCGATACAATCAGCGTTGCCAATGCCAATTGTTCAAAATCCCCAAAAATCACTATAATAATAATAACGTACACAATCAACATAGCCCCGCACTAGGGAAACCTTGTGTCGCGGGCAGTGTTGGGCAAAATTTAATTGTTCTAGTAATTAAAGATTGACAACTGATTAATTGTCAATTGCGAAACAGCAATTAACGATTGATCAATTGTTAGTTGCGAGAACCGCAATTAACAATTAATTAATTTTCAATCTTTTCAATGTTTTTGATTAACAATTAACAATTAAAACTGACAATTATGATAAATTTATAGGGCATATGGGGGTGAGTTAGGGCGTGGTTGTGGGGGCCTGTTGGGGGCCTGCTGGGGGCAGGGTTGGGGGGCCCGGTTGGGGGCCCGGTGGGGGCCCCGGTTGGGGACCCGCTTGGGGGCCCCGGTTGGGGCCCCCGGTTGGGTGGCCCGGTTGGGGGGCCCGGTTAGGGGCCAGTTATGGGGCCTGATGGATCCGAACCGGGCCCCCCATCCGGGGCCCCCAACCGGGCCCCCAACCAGGGCCCCCAAACCGTGGTTCACAACTGGGCCCCAAACGGGGGCCCCCAACCGGGGGGCCCCAACCGGGCCCCACAAACGGGCCCCCAACGCGGTCCTACAAACGGGTCACCCAACCGGGCAACCAACCGGGGCCCCCAACCGGGGCCCCCAACCGGGGCCCCCAACCGGGGCCCCCAACCGGGGCCCCCAACCGGGCCCCCCAACCGGGCCCCCAAACGTGGGCCCCAACCGGGTCCCCCAACCGGGGCCCCCAACCGGGGCCCCCAACCGGTGCCCCCAACCGGGCCCCCAAACGGGGGCCCCCAACCGGGGGGCCCCAACCGGGCCCCACAAACGGGCCCCCAACGCGGTCCTACAAACGGGTCACCCAACCGGGCCCCCAACCGGGCCCCCAACCGGGGCCCCCAACCGGGGCCCCCCAACCGGGCCCCCAAACGTGGGCCCCAACCGGGTCCCTAACCGGAGCCCCAACCGGGGCCCTAAACGGGGGCCCCAACAGGGCCCCCAACCGGGACTCCAACCGGGGCCCCCAACCGGCCCCCCCAACCGGGCCCCCATGGGGGCCCCCAATCGGGCCCCACAACCGGCCCCCCAACCGGGCCCCCAACCGGGGACCCCAACCGGGGCCCCCAAGCGGGATTCCCAACCGGGGCCCCCAACCGGCCGGAATTGATTTTAATTGCAAATTTAATTGCAATTAAAATCAATTCAATTGAAATCAATTGCAATTGATTTCAATTGAATTGATTTTTTAATCTGATTGAATTATTGATTGAAATTTAATTGATTAACGCCTAACACTGGTCGCGGGTGCCATGGACACACACGTAGACAACCACAAATTACATCCAAACTCACGAGAGAAATAAATGTAGGCCATACAAATATTTCTCCCGACCCGGGAATTGAACTTGGGACCTCTGCATGGCAGTCCGGCATGGTAACCGTTCGGCCACGGAGGCAGTAAAAATATTTTCAGTAAGTACTACCTACATTGTGTTATTATCATAGTTATCATTTAAAAGTGTTATTTTATGCACTAGTATATTATATAGTATTTAAAGTATATTTAAATTAATCGTAAATATAAATTACAAAAGCAATCAAAACAATCAAATAACTAACTGTCTCTTTCCGACTCATAGCTTGCGTAAAAGACTGAACGAGACCCAACACGTCAATTTCAATTGTTTCAAACACAAGCGTTTGAAATATTTAGAACAAAAATTTCATAGAGTCGCTTTGATGCTAATGTTATTATTAAAATATTTTTAATACATGTTAGTAATACTTTCAAATATTGTTGTACTCTTTCTACGGCTTGGGGTTACGAATCAGAAGGCCGAAAACACATTTGCCCGAAATAACGTTTGCATGAATTTCCATAATCCCGAAACTATTTTTTTAGGTTTTTTTTTTAGAATATTACAAAACAAACCTAAGCTAACTTAGTCTTTTCTTTGTAATAAGCATCCAAAACTCCCTAAAGCATAACGGTTTTATTATGAATCGGTTTTCAGGATTATGAAAGTTTGGCTTTACGTTAAATTTGAATTAAAAAAAATCTAAACATCGGTACTTTGAATACAGGAATTTATCTAGTAAACATAGCTTGAACTTAAGGAGAAAGTGACAAGTATTAACAGAGAACATCTTACACCGACAAAATGCATTAAAAATCAAAAGTTGGATGAATGACAAAATATACCAACTTAAGAAACAAAGAAGGTAATTGAAGCAGACTGACACTGCAAATTAAATACGATATTTTTATAAAAGTTTAAGCAATTTGTAGCCTTCACATGCAAACAATGCATAATAATCCAAATAGTACAACCTTGATAGCCTAACGGTTTGCACTGTGGGCACTTTTTTTTTTTTTTTTTTAAATAACGCACACACTCAACATAGCCCCGCACTAGGGAAACCCTGTGTCGCGGGTACCATGGACACACACATAGACAACCACAAATTACACCCAAACTCACGAGAGAAATAAATGTAAGCCATACAAACATTTCTCCCGGCCCGGGAATCGAACCTGGGACCTCTGCGTGGCAGTCCGGCATGGTAACCGTTCGGCCACGGAGGCACGGAGGCACTGGATGAGAAGTTCCCGGGTTCTATACCGGTAGGATCAATTTAACAAATTAACTTTTCTAAATGGTTCTGGTGTTGGTATTCTATTGTAAGACAATCACCTGGTCTGAAACTAGGGAACTCTCTGTACATACTCCCCATGAGTATCAGAACAACAGAATCCCAGAGCAGAACCAATTTACAAAAGTTCATTTCCCAAATTGGTTCTACTGGGAATCGAACCTGGGACCAAGAACGATGGAATTTATTTCGGGGCACAACTCAGAACACCCAGGCCAAAACAACTTTCGAAAAGTTCACATTTAGTTTTATAGTCGATTGAGCTGATTTTTTACGGTTTTTAAAAAAAATCTCGAATAACTCGAGAAATCGGGTACGAGAATTCTCGAAACTCAAGAAAAAAAACATCAGACACCCTAACTCGTAAATAATGGCATTGTATAAAATTCAACATTTACATATAAAATTTATTTATAAATAATAAAGGCTACTCCATTATACCTGTGTTCAAATACTTTTCACTAGAAGGGGAATTCCCTACAAATTGGCAACGCTGGATACAAGTCGTAATTCGCGCTCGGGCTGGTCATGGCCGGCATTTGTTTGTTGACAAATAAATAAACATTGTGAAGTAATTCCGTGTTGTGAAATGATAAAAACAATTGAAATGAGCGCGTAAACTACTGTACTTCAATGTAGTGTATGTGTATTGTGCCGTTTATCAATGGAATACAGTGAAATCATTGTGTGAAATGTGGTTGGCGTGAAAAAATAACCTCAATGTTGTAATGAAAATTGTATTTCTACCATCATAAGTTAGGTATGTCATTAAAATATTCCTTATATTTAAATGATAGTAAATGTATCCACCTTTCTAGTCATATTATAACACATTCCATACAATTATGCAGAATAACGTTTTTTTTTGCGACAAATTGGATTATTTCCAATTGTTTTTTTGACCAAGTGTTTTGAAAAGTGTTTTAATGCATAAAGCGCTCATTATTTGGTAACAGCTTATAAGGGTTTTGTAATACTGTCAAAAGAAACAATCGCTTAGAAACATCGCGTTTTGTAGACAATCATAAAAATCTCATAGGAGGAATATTCTTCGACAAGTTCAACTACACTAAAGCAAGTAAAAATAATCTTTTCTTATTCTAAAGTTTTTCTATAGATCAAGCTATAGACAAAATGTTCCCAACTGTGTTTTGAAAAAAGCTTTAAATTCTTATCGCCATTTTTATTTTCAAAGAATGACTATGAAGTAGCCGAGAAAAATTTCTTTTCTTTTTAAAAAGTAAATCTAAGTTGAAAAAGCCTAGAACTTCTTGGAAATGGTTTGTTTTGTGAGTTATTTTGTATATTTAAGCTTTCTATAAATATTTAAAACCGAAAATCGATAACTGTATTTTTATTAAGTTTATATTTTATACTTAAATATTTAAAATTTAGCGAGCGCATTACTTTTATGACAGGTTTTACATCACTTTTCACAATGTATTTAAAGTCGCACGTTAATTTGCGCTTTCCAACCGATTAAACATTGCGCGAAAAAGTCAGAAATATTATATCTAATTTCGCCATGTTGCAATTTATATAGTTTATATTTTGTAAGCCATTAAACATGAAGTCTATTAGTATTAAGAGAATTGCGTCCTATGTTTGTAACGCTTTAGTATTTTGGTTTTAAAATAGCATTACTAAGAAAACTATCATAGACTATAAATTATCTAAAAACTATCTACAAGACTAAATAAAAACTTTCTACATTCTACAAATGGTCTTGTAGCATTCTAGAAGGGTTACTTCAGAAAAAAGATAAGAATGACTCTTAACACTACCTACAGATAGTTTCTCAAAGCACTCTTGTGATCTACTAATAAAGTTGTGCCCACTTTTACTTTAAATTATCTAGAAACCTTCTTTGAGATATCTTGAGGGAATTTGAACTCTTAAAATATTCAATCGAATTAAATTCTATTAGATGTCTTATAGTATATATTTAGATATGGGTGTGCTGCTTGGGTATCTACCAACCGTTTAATGTATTTGTATTGAATTGATATTCAATTATGTTCTGTAAAATTACTCCACTAGTTTGTTATAATTATTAATACAAAGATCGAACACAGAAAAAACTCTTTCGATCCGGCCGGATTCGTACCGACGTCTTTATTAATCTTATTAATTATGTATTTTTTCTATTGTAACTAAAATTGAATTTAAAAGAAATATAATATTTTATTATCATCTAAACAAACTCAGGTACCAAGAATTTATCTTCTAAAACTCTTTTTAACTGACTTCAAAAAAGGAGGTTCTCAATTCGTCTGTATGTTTTTTTTGTATGTATGTTACGCGATAATTCCGCCATTTGTGAACCAATTTTGATGATTTTGTTGGAAAAAAGGTACCTCGGTCCCATTTAAATTTCAAGAAAATATTCTACCTCTAACGGTGGCAAACTAGGGGATGAATGACTTTTGAGGTCGGTTTTTTTAACCGGAGTTAGGTTATACATTGTAATAACTTATATTTATTAGATTTTTTTAAAGTTTTTAAAAACACAGGATATAAACTATTTTTTCGTATACGGGAGCCGCTTCCGCAGCGATCTTCACCGGCTAGAGAAGGCGACGCGGACCATTCTTGCGATGAACCATCGCGTACATACATATAACCACCTACCTCCCTGACGATGTCACCGGCGTTCCGAGCTCGTCTTCCATTCGCTTCAGGCTTAAAAAAGTAGCTGATACGGGGAATAATATACTCGTACAACCCATTTTTGTTGTCCAAGGCTTTATGGTGCCTAGAACTATTATAGAATGAGGTTATTTGCACTATGTGGAGTGAGTGAGATGGCCCCTCTGCCCCGAGCACTTAAGTATCTAAACCAGTCGCTTGACTTTGACTCCTCGTTGGACCTTTTTGCATGCTCAGAATCAAAATTCATGTTTTCCGCAGGACGCTATCTGGAGTCCTTGACCGGAGACGGCAGCATTAAGTAATAGGCATTATGTGCTAGTTTAAAATGTTATAACAAATGGATTTTATCTATTTTTTCATTAATGCTAATCTGTAATAATGTATTGTCTATGGTATTGTATTTATAATTTTATTCATTTTTGTAATTTACTTAATGAAAAAACACTATTGTGTTTGTTAATTTAAGTTTAACTCTTACTATTGGGTTTGACTGGACTGTAAGCGATATGTAATATATAAAATAAAGCAGAGCAACATTGACTTACAATTATATGGACGTCGGGTCCGCGTTAAAAAGTGTCCGAACTTATAGGGCGTTAAAATCGTATACAGAGCGTCATTCACGCTTTAGTCTTCGTTTGTTCGACTGACAGCGAAGCAAGCAAAATTAGACAGTACTGTGATGACATTACAATTTAAATTCAACGTTATAGCTTTTTCATATTCCTTGACATGTCACTACGTTTAAATAGGTTGACTTGGGACATTTTTTTCGTGGTTTTTGTATTAGACCCGTCGTCCATTTATTTGTAAGTCAATGCAGAGCAAGCAAATTTTTAAATTTTAAATATAGTTACTTTAATGTCTGTATTTTTAAATATAACTGTTCGTCCAGGGATGTACTGCCTCCTTACCTATTTCTGCCGCCAAGCAGTGATGTAAGCATTATTGCGTTCCAGTTTTGAAGGCTGGTGCTGGAGAAATTACAGGCTTATGGGACTCGTTAACTTATGGTTTAGGGTGACGGGCGCAGTGGCACTGCCCCCTCTTTGTGATTTAAAGCTCTAAACGGCACTGCAACTGTTATAGACAGGCGTGTCGCTTACCACCAGTCGCACGACTTGGTACGATAAAAATGTAAACGATAAGGTTAGCACTACGTTCGCTTTGAGTTTGACCCAAATTGCAGTAAATGTTTTTAAGTTTCTGTTGCAATTCCACAAGGTTGTTTTTTATGTTTAAATTTTTATAACATTGATTGTTAATTTAGGCTGCCAACAGTGCAACGAAAGCTATTTTTGTTTGACGTTCGTCATACGTAATATATAAAAAAAATACAATAGGTAGGTATACAATGCAGTATATAATTATGATGAATATAAAAATACAATACTTTACCAAAAGTACCTTCTAAGGTCTGAGAAAAACCTTATGCTATTTATAAAGCAATTAAGCAACTTATTGATTTAAAAATAATGTTCTTTAAACGACTTCAAAAAAAAAGAGTTTTTCAATTCTACTGTTTTTTTGTGTGCATGTTTTGTGACTACTTCGGCTTTTGTTAACCGATTTTGATAATTAGAATGGGGGTGCTTTAGTATTGGTCCCATTTAAATTTGAAGAGAATATTCCGCCTCTAAGGGTGGCAAACTAGGGATCCGGTTTCCGGGGATTTAAATAAAATATGGCTAATAAATGTAATTCGACGAACATTTGAGATTTTTTTTAAGTGCCAACGGGATGAACGAGTTGTGCTGGTACCAGTTGCAAAATATTTAGAGTTTTAAATCGTAAAAGGGACCCTGCCACTGCGCCCGTCACCCAGAGACATAAGTTGACAAGTCCCATGTGCCTGTAATTTCACCAGCAACATTGTAATGCTCACACTACTGCTTGGCGGCAGAAATAGGTATACATAGTGGGAGTACTTCCCTGGACGAACTGTACGAACTTAAGGACAAACCCCTAAGTTTGTTGTCTAATTATTCAAATTATTGTTATTTTTAAATATATTTTAGATTTTACAATTACGGTATCATTAAAATTTACCCATATAATTATCATCGTGTTTTTTTTTTATATATATATCATCAAGTGACGGGACGAACAAGTGTTGCGCCTGATGGTAAGCCACACGCCTGTCCATAACAGTTGCAGTGCCACTCAGAGCTTTAAATCGCAAAGATCTGACGGGCACTGCCAGTGCGCCCGTCGCCCTGAGATACAAATTGACAAGTCCCATGTGCCTGTAATTACACCAGCACCCTTACCCTTCAAAACCGGAACACAGTAATGCTGACATTACAGCTTGGCGGCAGAAATAGGTGAGGTGGCAATACTTCCCTGGACGAACGTGTTTGCACAAGTAAATAAATTGTTAAATATTTATTATTATTCATTACATCCTGTATGACAACGTTTATCAAGGCATTATTATACTCCGTGAGACTTGTCCGAAAAACATACGAAACCTTTGCCTGTAGGTACTGTACTTGATTACCTACCTATACTTGCCCATTTATATGCGCACGCGCAATAAACGTAATGCGTATACATATCGCCGTACTGTACTACAGTGGACAGTGCGATCATTCAGTCTTTATTAGAGCGTCGCAGAGAGTACTAGTGCTCGGAAGTAAATAATTGTGATTTTTTACATATACTGTATTTGAAGTGAAAGAAGTTAATTTTTTTAAATGTAAGTATTTTTTATTGTACAGCCCTTACAAACTTTAATATACCACCACTTCTTTTACGACTGGCGTAGACAGAGTCTACACACTTTGTGTTTTTAAAAAAAGAAGTAATTTTTTTTTATAAAAAAACCATTTTGCCATTGAAATAATAACGCAACACACTCGTAGCACTAGGGCTAAACCTTGAAATCACACCCAAACTCACGTAGACCATGCACATATTTCTCCCGGCCTGGGAATCGAACCCTCTGCGTGACAGCATGGTAACCGTCCGACCACAGAGGCAGTTAAAATGATGATTGGAAATATGGCTTCTTTAACCGACATCAAAAAAGGAGGAGGTTCTGAAAAATTACTATTTCTTATGTGAAAGTTGATCCCGCGTTTGTTAATTGTTTTCGATGATTCTTTTTTTTGTTAGCAAGGAGATACCTACGTCGGTAGTGGTCCTATTAAAATTTGATAAAACTATTCATAACTAGGGGATGAATCTGGTTTATTAAACTTCACCCACTTTCCGTTAACCGATTTCAATAAAACTTAGCACAGATGCAATTCCAAAGAAAATGTACAAATAACTTTTTTGATTAAAAACACCGACCGCAAAAATTCTTGGAATTATAATAATAATAATAACGCACACACTCAACATAGCCCCGCACTAGGGAAACCCTGTGTCGCGGGTGCCATGGACACACACATAGACAACCACAAATTACACCCAAACTCACGACAGAAATAATTGTAGGCCATACAAATATTTCTCCCGGCCCGGGAATCGAACCTGGGACCTCTGCGTGGCAGTCCGGTATGGTAACCGTTCGGCCACGGAGGCAGTTATTATTACATTTATTTTCCAAGTTTTATTGAAATTGGTTACCGGAAAGTGCGCGAAACCGAATTCACACCTTAATTTGCCATCCTTAGAGGTGGAATCTCCGTGGTCGAGTGGCTTGCATACCAGTTTTCATGGTGTCGCCATCTCTGAGGTCCCCGGCCGGGTCAGTGTAGAGAACTAACTTTTCTATATTGTCTCGGATCTGGGTGTTTGTGGCACCGTCGTTGTTTCAAATTTCCACAACACAAGTGCTTTTGCTACTTACTTTGGTATCAGAGCGACGCATGTGATATTATCTAATATAATATAGTCAATACTGAGGTGCCCTCTTTCCAACAAAATAAGACGACATAGAAAAAATAATACAGTCGAATTGTTGGTACGAACAAGTCGTGCGCCTGATGGCAAGCTACACGCCTGTCCATAACAGTTGCAGTGTCACTCAGAGATTCAAATCGCAAAGATCTGAGGGGCACTGCCACTGCGCCCGTCACCCTGAGACTTAAGTTGATAAGTCCCATGTGCCTGTAATTTCACCAGTACCCTTCAAAACTAGAACACAGTAATGCTTAGCGGCAGAAATAGGTGAGGTGGCAGTTCTTCCCTGGACGAACTCTTTCACAAGGAGTTTCACTGCTTACCAAAAAATGGATGGAAATGGCAGACAGATGAGAGGAGCTTCTCAATAGTACAGCAGCTACCGTTAGGCTCATTATGCTTCCATATGCGTTTGAATAATCATTGAGAAGATCCTGGCAAAGAACACAGCGAAAATGGATAAGCAAACTTTTAATTTCATTAAGAAAGAAGATATCCAAATGACGTTTTGTAGTGTAAAAATTTTACCTATGGAATCATTGACTTAGAAATAAATGGACGACGGGTCTAATACAAAAACCACGAATGTCCCAAGTCAACCTATTTAAACGTAGTGACATGTAAAGGAATATGAAAAAGCTAAAACGTTGAATTTAAATTGTAATGTCATCGCAGTACTGTCTAATTTTGCTTGCTTCGCTGTCAGTCGAACAAACAAAGACTAAAGCGTGAATGACGCTCTGTATACGATTTTAACGCCCTATAAGTTCGGACACTTTTTAGCGCGGACGCGAAGTCCATATAATTGTAAATCAATGTATGGAATAAATGATTATTTGACTTAGACTTTGACTTAATATCAGTTTATATAATTAGGAAACAGAGCCATCATCATCCCATTTATACATCCCACTGTTGGGTCTTCGCAAGTTTTCCGAGGATTGTAAACGTTTCTCGACATGCAGGCTTCATCACGATATCTTCCTTCACCGAAAAGTTCATGGTGAATTTCATATAAAATTTCGCACATAAATTCCGAGAACCTCACAGCTTCTAGTACGGATTAGAACCTACAGCCTCTGTCAAGAATAGACCATTACGCTACCACGGCTTTTTTTAAAGGAAACAGAATACTAAATATGCATAATAATAATATGTATCGCACATTGTGAATGACAGCAATACAACGCATAATTTTTGTTTTGTTTTTTAATATATAATAGACACACGCTTGGCCACAATCTCACCTGATGTTACGCGATGATGTGACCGACGACAGAACGCGTTTGCCTAAAAAATGCCTATTCACATTAGCCTTGAATAGCCCCAAATTGTACTTTTTGGGAAACATAGATAGAGTAGCCGGTAGAGTATTCCACTCCTTTATGCGTACGGCCATCAGAAAGAAGGAAGCTACGTACGTGTAAGTGCGAGTGGGTGGTATATCAACGACATAAGGATGGAGTGTTCCGGACCTTCTAGTCGACCGAAGGGGGAACGGTGAGAGTGGACAAAATTGAGAGGTTCTTGCGCACACTCCCCGATATGTATCCGATAAAAAACCGACAAGCAGGCTACTTTTCAGCGATGGTCGAAATTTTGTAGCTTCGACTCCACAAGAGAATTGTTGTTAATAAGTCTCCTTGCTAAAAAAATATTTTATTTCAGATAAGACAAGCCATATTTCATATTTCAAATTATATTATTATCATATTACCTATATTTTACATTTAAAATTTAGATAATTAAAACAGAATTAAAAATTAAAAATCTACGGAGCACGATTGGGCGCGACAAGCGCGAGAGCGACAAAAAGCGCGAGATCTCTATGCGATAGTAGCTGTCGTGCTAGCCCAAATAGTTAGTAATAAAATTACTTATGATCTAAGTGTTAGTAATGACATGCAAATGACAAGCGCGGTTTATATACGGACAGTCGAACCTGTCCGCTGTCATGCATAGAATGATGTTGGAGCTTTTACGCATGATCGTGTAGAAGCAGTCGACTTGTGCCACTGCGAACATGCCCCGGGCGCTACAGTACCGGGACAGCCCCATCAACACCCTAAACGCATTATTGTATTGGACATTGAGGGCCCCATACGACTTTCGATAGTACTTCTCCCACAGGCTACACGTGTAGAAAGATGTACAGAAAACCCTGAAAAGTAAGTGTAAGTGTAAGTGTAACTGCAGGAAAACTACGAGTAACTTATGGGCATTTCTCCTAGAAGGGCTAATTCTCTGACTTGAGTGGTCGAATTTTTTTCTCAATTTCACGTAAAACATTGAGCGAGAAGGGAAAAGAGCTCAAACTTACATAAGATTCCGTTAATTGGGCAACTAGATTCTTAATAGTTAATGCCATTTTTGATCCATTGAATTCGGTTCTTCAGTTTATACTCTCTATTTTTTGTTGATTTTAGTTTTGATAAATAAGTGGAGTTTAGCGCACGGACACAGGAAAAAGCGATTTAGCGAAATGCCTTTATCCACTAACCAGCGTAGATCTGGTTCAGCAATCCTGTACTATATTGGTCTTAATGGAAAACATGTGCAAAAAATGACGATATCCTTTACGGAGTTACTAGTAAATTGTTTCACGGCTCGGCGATCTCTGCAACTACCAAAAAATGTCAGTATCGCGCTGTCTTCTATGCTCCATACCCCTTATACAGCATAATGTCATTACGTCATTTAGCAAATTCTAGGCAGACAGCGTCATCGAGTATATAACCAGAAATAGAGACGAAATAAGGGCCATATATTCCTGGTAACTAATCAGTGATACATCACTTATAAATACAACTCTCGTTTGCACTGAAATATAGACAGCGCGGACAACTGACCTGTGTACGTCTCCGTATATTCCAAAAATATTCTGTATTTATTGAAATAAAGATAATATCTCTACTATGGCGTGCTGTCCCATTGGGTGGTGTGGGAATCAAATTTCATCGGTAATTAAATATCAAATATGTATTTTTGCAATTTTCGTCCATTATAGCAAAGCTCAAGTTAACTGGTCGATTTGAAGAGAAACAATTGACGACACCCGTCAATTGTTTCAAATTCGGGCTGGCCAATCGGAACGCAGTTGTCACAGAAATGATACGGCAGAATAGTTTTCAAACAAATTCTGGTTATATACTCGATGAACAACGTACACGGGGGTTTTTTAACCGACTTAAAAAATAGGTGGAGGTTCTCAATTCGTCTGTGTTTTTTGTATGTATGTTACGCCATTTGTGAACCGATTTTGATGATTCTTTCTTTGTTGGAAAGAGAGTACCTCAGAAATGGTCTCATTTAAATTTGAAGAATATATTCGACCTCTAAGGTTGGCAAACTAGGGGATGAATGACTTTTGAGGTCGGTTTTTTTAGTACTATGTACTGAGGTTAGGCTATTTATAAAGTTCGTACTTTCAACTTCAAGGTGACGTTAAAAAAAGTTTTTTTATATAATGACGATCATTAGATCGTGTGATCATTTTCAGTGTGCGATATGAAACAAAAACTACAACTAACAAGCAGTTACAAGCCTAACAAATAACCTTCGCGGGCCGCTTTAGCGCGCAACATGCTATATCTAACTAATTGTTCTCCATAAGGAATAGAGATCATTTAAAGAGTGGTTGCACCATCGATCAAACGCAGGCTAAATGGATCCACCCCCAGGCCTGCAAGGGGCGTGTAGGGTGCTGGGGGGTCACGCTATTGACGCGATTAGGAACGACGACGCAACAATTTTCGCGCGCGATTACCTATGCGAATACTAATGTTGTAATGCAGTTGGCTAGTTTAGCTATTCAGCGTGATAGGGCTCTAGTTCCCACTAGTAGTGGGAACTAGGTGTCCAGGAACCAGGGAAAAGGATGATAAAAAGGTGGGATGATGATCGTAACACGGCTACCAGCGGTGGCTGCCTATAGAGTACTAGAGTAATTCCACAAAAAATATTGAATATCATTCAATACACTTTATATTAAACTTTTGTTTTTATAGATGTCACCACAAAGTCGTCATCTAAGTGTTTACTCTAATTACCAAGTAAGTCATTGTTCAAGAGTACACTGTCAAACCGAAGGCCACTCAACCTTCGGACTTTGACCGTGGCCATGATGAAGAAGCACACAGTTTACGTTAAATATTTGCTTGGGATTGACACTCGGAAATGTAGAAACTTTATTATGCCTCGTAAAAATAAGTTAGTAGGTTTGATGACTGCTGGATCTTTGTTGTACTAATATTTAATTTAGAAACGAAAAAGATGTCATATCCGTGATAATAGGTAATAAATAAATATTATAACTTTATTATAAAAAAAAAAACCAATTTCAAAAGTGGAATTACATCTATTTGCCAAGTTTTATTGAAATGGGATGCCCGAAAGTGCGCGAAATCGTATTCATCCCCTAGTTTGCCACCCTTGGAGGTGGAAAAATTCCTTCAAATTTTTTTTTTTGTATTAATACTAAGTGACGGAACAAACAAGTAGTGCCTACAGTAACCTACACGCCTATCCATAACAGAGCTTTAAATCGCAAAAATCTGAGGGGCACTACCACTGAGTCCGGTCACCCTGACACATAAGTTGACAAGTCCCATGTGCCAGTAATTTCACCAGCAACCTTACCGTTCAAAACCGGAACACAGGAATGCTGACATTACTGCTTGGCGGCAGAAATAGGTAAGATGGCAGTACTTCTCTTCTTCTTTAATAAAAAAGAAAAATCTAATCTGCTAAAGAGGTGCGCGCGTGGCGCGACTTTAGCGCTACGGCTGCGCTTCTAATATTCTATGAGAATTAGTAGTGGCGCAGCTCCGACGCTTCTATAAGCGTCTAGAAACCCTGTTACAAATTTTGTTTATAAAAAATGTCATTCGGGCTTCCTCGTAAACCTCCTGCGAGTTCTTACATCTCGATAAATCGCTATGAGGACAAGTATTTTGCTAATGTTAAAGATATCAGTAAGGAGTTATCCCCTGACAATTGACAATTTGTGATGCTGCGCGAGTGGAGGTCAGAAATAGAGAAAGCCATAATTTCTACATTTAAAAGCACTGTGCAACAATCAATCTTAGAAGAAAAGTCAAAGTTACCATCATCTGTGTCTACTCTTCAAAGTGATGTGTCTAAAATTACGTCCAATCTAGTGTCTATCAATACTTCGATCAAAGATTTAAATACCCGTGTGAGTGATCTAGAAAATAACACAAATTTCTTGCTTGATGTTCATACCATACCTACGGATTTACAAACTCTAAAATGTGAGTGCAGTCTCCAGCATACGAAATCACAAAATACGTCATTATTAAAACGATTAGATGATATGGAACAATACTCTAGACAATGCAATATCGAAATTCGCAACTTAACCGAACGACAAAACGAGAACCTCGCGGGTGTTATACAAAACATCGGCAAATTATTGAAGGTAAACATTGCGGACTCGGACATAAATTATCATACTACGTAATAACATTGTCGTCGTCGCATACAAGCCTAGAGGTGGGATTAGTACTGAGATGTTACAACTCCCGGGCACTCCAACAAAGATCTATGTCAATGAACATTTAACATTACAAAAAATAATATTACTTCGTCAAATCAAAGATCAATGTAAAGTTAAAAATTATAAGTATTGTTGGATTAGGTTAATGCTGCGATTATGGCCAGGAAAGAAGATAATTCGCCTGTACTTTTTATCAAAACTGAACTGGATATCGAGTTTTTAGGTTTTCGCGATTGTTACACATAGTAAATGAAACTATTTTTCCGGGTTTAAATCGCGTATATTTGTTTTTTCAAACAAACCGACGTTTCGGGCCCTTTACAGGTCCAATGGTCAACCGTGACCATGGGACCTGTAAAGGGCCTTGGACCTAGCTACCCATAGTACAGGGGATCCTAGTTTGGGAGCTAGGCACAACTATGTACTAGATTTGTGTCCTTTGGCAATAAAGTTTTATTATTATTATTATTATTGGAGCGTAATTATGGGTATTACGCACTTGCTAAACATAATGATATTATTTTTGTGTACACATTATGTTGAGTAATTAATCGATTTACCATCAAAATTGCAATGGGCTCAGAACAAAACTCAATGAGTTGTATTTAACTGTTTTGGACAACCATTATGAAATTATTATTATAACATTATGTTATAATTTGAGACTGGACATTTTGAACAGTGAATTTATAGACGATAGGTATAACGTATTTAGATGCGATAGGGATCTTAACACCACATCGAAGTAAAGTGGTGGCGGCTGTTTAACCGCCGTGCTTCGAGACCTATGTGTGTCCGCGGTACAGTGCGAGTCACTACCGGGGGTCGAGTGGCCGTGACGGTCGCGCTGCGAGGCCGCGGTCGTGGCCACGCCGCCCATGCTGCTTTCGGCCCGCTCCCCGCCGCCGTTGGCGGGTTTGCACCACCCACCTGTGTTTCTACTGATCAGTTACTGGTTGTACCTATCTACCGACCCGAGAGATAGGGTTTTCCGGAGAGACTTCGGGCTCGACGGCAAGACCAGGGTACAGCGGGCGTCCGGGCCAAGCCCTCCGCCAGTGATACGCCTTTGCTCTCTGGCGGACCTGGACTTGGGTATGGACTCGCTGGGGTTTGTGGTTAGCTGTAGAGACGGACATGCTCGTCTGCCCTGGTTGCGGACCGGGGCGTCTGTCTCGTAAGCAGCTAGCGCGTCTTAGTAGCGGTCTAGTTGAGGGCCTGAAGCGAGGAGACGCGCGGGACACGTGAGTTGTCCGTTAAGTTGGAAGCTATGTCCGGACATTTTCGCAGGACACTGCGACTGCCATCTCCGGCACTAGCCCGGAGAGCTAGTAGAGGATAAGCTAGATATCCTCCGGTCCCTCCAGCCGCTTAGGTTATTCGGAACTGGAGAGACGTCGTTTTTCGGCTTCGGGAAGTGAGCTTGCCTAACAGCTCCGCCACCAATGAGGAGATTTGGTAGTGGAATCAGAGTCGACGGCTTAGCGGTGGCAACCGCTAGTTGTGCAATGCGCAACGGGATGTGAGCGTGCCTACAGCTCCGGTACCTATTTGGAAATTAGGGATGGTACTGTACGCGCACCTGAGGCGGCTCACCCGAGGCACTAGCCTCTCGAAGAACCGGATGAAGTCAAGTGACAGAGGTCTGTGAGAACTCTGTACACTGGCTGGTCTGGGGTCAGAACTTGAACTTGCAGGGTTCCTATGCGCGCACAGGTTATAGTGTCCGTCTCCTACGCCCTAAGGGTAGGTAGGGAGGGTCACTATAAACAAAACTAACGTAGAAAGATATGGTGCTTGATCAGTTATTAATGTAGCAACATATATACCTCCAAGCTCTGCAAATGCGATATATGACATGATGATGACATAGATTATTTTGACATCCTTTGTGACTTGTGTGACAAGTTGGCGCCTTCTGTCGTTTATGTCGTCGGAGACTTCAATCTTAAGGAAATTAGTTGGGAACAACGGTCTAATAGCTCTCACCTTGAGCCTATAACCAGTAGTATTAGAAGAATATCAACTCCTCTCTTAAATGCTATGTCATACTTAGACTTAAAAGAATATAATAAATTTTTAAATACTAACGATAGAATTCTGGACATTTTACTCTGCAATGACAATATTTTAATAAATAGTGATGTTAGCCCTTTAATACCGTTAGATCAACATCATCCAGCTATACTTTTTTTACTTAGTGATATGCTCTGACAAGGGTTTACAGAAGTCACCCGTACTAAGTATTTATTTGAAAGGGCAGACTGCAGTTTCATTAGTAAAAAGATTTTATCTATTGACTGGATGTCTATTCTAGAGTATGGATCTTTGATGAATTTGTACCGAAAAAAGTTTTGAAATCATCATGTTTTCTCGTGTGGTTTACTTTTGACTTAATTAAATTATACAAACTCAAGCATAGGGCATGGATCGCACTTAAACGTAACATAGAATGTAAAAACCTTTATGCATTGTTTTCACTATACCGGAATAAATTCAAAGTTGCAGCTGCAGTCACATTTAAAAAATATATGTCTGACTTAATATAAAATAACTAATAACATTAAGAATTTTTGGAATTATGTATCTACTAAACAGACATATAAAAGCTCCTATCCTAATACCATGACATTTAATACTTGTACCGCTAACGAACCTATTGAAATATGTTCTTTATTTGGATCTTTTTTTCAATCTGTGTATGAACCTGGTACTTTGGATATCAGCACTTTCACGGGGTCTGCAAACATACCTACTGCTAACTATGCAAATAATATAGGCAATTTCTTTTTACTTCTTAAAG
>NW_020655748.1:0-12484 GCF_003589595.1 Hyposmocoma kahamanoa | reverse complement strand
GCTCATAAAAACATAATCGGTTCCCGAAGTTACCCGAGTTTCCAAATTAATATTTCACTCCATTCGAATTTCCAATACAAAATTTTAAAAAGCGAAGGTTTTATCGGAGCGTCTTTGAAAATACGAAAGGGCGAGATGAAAAATACAATGGGCCGGTATCTACCTCTATAGTTCTATATACAGGATGTCTTATCATTCCCGGCACTGTAAAGGGCTCCCTGCGCTCCCCCCTTCACTTGGTGGCAAAACAATATGACGTTATAACTTTTTTCTTCATTTTTTCTCCATTTTGAATACGACCCCCTTACAACGGCGTTCGTCGATACGTCTTCGTGCGAAGGTTGATGCTTTTATAACAATGAAGATATTCTTTATGCGGAAAGTTTTTATTGTCTTCTACTCCATTGCATTACGAACTAAAGTCGTGATGTAAACGTGACGGTCAATTTTGACAATCTAAACTAGGATGAGATTAAATAGTATTTGCCTATTCATTTATATTTCGTACATGCGTATCATTGCGCTAGTATCCCTTTAGGGGTCGTTAGAGACCTCTATCACTGCCCCTCTGGCATATATCTCTCCGCCAATCCTATCAGACTTTTGATATGAAGAAGTTTTGGATTTGCATTTAAAAAAGTCAAGAATAAACAGGCGTGTATGAAGAGATTGATGGGAGTGGAGGAGGCGAATGAGATTTATCAGGAACGTGACAGGTGGAGGTCCATAGTTTCTGCCTACCTTATGTTAAATAAAAAAATATAAATATATTAGACAACATCATATACCTTGCTCTGATCCCAAAGTAAGTAACTAAAGCTGTTTATTTTTTCTGTTGTGGAAATTGGAAACAACGACGCGACGGTACCACAAACAATATACATTGCGTGTGTACGTAAGCACCTACTTAGGTAGTATGTTATACAGTAAGCTTTAAAAGTGTGACGAAAACACAATACCACGATACAACAGAATATTATCTTCTCAAAAAATGTTCAACTCTTTCAAAACAAGAAAACGTTTACAAAAGAAGTGTTAATGAAAACGCTATTAAAGTTAACGTAGCGAGAAAGATGTAGTAATAACACCGTTAAGCTACAAAAACTCGTCGTTTACGAGCCGAAACCCGTCAGAATTCTTAAACACCCTTCCCTAAGTACTTAACATAAATTAATTAAGAAATTCGCGCATCACCCTGTTGGTGACGGCTCAAAAAAGCATTAAGTACCAAAAATATCGAGAAAAACATAAAAACCGAAACAGAGGGAAAATTTCTGAGATAGATATATATGGTCGTTGTAGAGAGCGAAAGAGTTGGGAGGCTATCTCTTTTTTCGTTGCGAGGGGGAAGCGATTTTGACACGGCATGAATAAAGAAAATATGAAGGCTTTTGTTACCGTAAAAATTCCTGTACAGGGGATAAAGTCTTTAAGTTATCAGTGGGGGTCTACCCACCTAACTCTCTACCTATGTACATTTATAGAGAGATAGGTATGTCTGATGGCCTCATATTTATTGAATACTGCGTGTATTTGTAGCGTGGAGGGCTCTTGTAGGTTGAATGTATTAACGTCAGGAGTTTCATTTGCTTACGGTAAACTCGCGTCTGATTTCGCTAAGTATGATGTAAGTGGAAGGTTTCTGTATGGTAATATTGATATTGCAATGTATATATATACATATATATAAGAGCTCATCGTATTGATGTATAACTAAACTAGTTGGTGGTGTAAAGAGATATAAAGACGTTTGTTAGAGACAGAGTATGCTTTTCGTGAGGCATTTTTAAATAATTTAAAGTAATACTTCAATGATACTCTCAATATTAATGCGCATTAGTATAATGACGTCATTTTTAGTGAAACGAACAAATGAATGAATGACAAAACTTTTTTTTACTTGATTTACCAATAGCTATTACATTGTGACTTATTTACTACGTACATTGATTAGTGGTTTTAAATTTAATATACAGCTCAATAAAGGTAATTTTAGTAGCAGAAGAGTTCCTTGTGAAAGAACAACAATGTGAGCATTACTGCGTTCCGGTTTCGGAGGGTAAGGGTGCTGGTGGGATTACAGGCACATAGGATTTGTCAACTTATGTCTCAGGGTGACGGGCGCAGTGGCAATGCTCCTCAGATCTTTGCGATTTAAAGCTCTGAGTGGCACTGCAACTGTTGGATAGACGTGTAGCTTATCACAAGACGCACTTGTTGGTCCCGTCGTCATTTAGTATTATAAAAAAAAACCTCATGCAAAAGATGGCAAAAGAAGCCTTTTTTAAACTTAACTATATTAGAAACAAATAACTGCCATAACACATACACTTTCATTCTTTTTATGTACCTTCATCGAAGTTCAGTCCAATACAAATCTTGTTTTTACTGTACTTTAAAACATAAGTAGTTTGTTTAAGTCTTAAATAAAATCTAGTTTTCTTTTTTTTTAATGGAACGAACGCATGAATGAAATATTCTTTTTATTTACCTTTATAGAATTTCTATAGAACTAAGTCCTAAGTCCTGTAGAACTTTTGTTTGTATCTGCTCTACTTTAAAACGTAATAAGTCTACTGTTTAAGTCTTAAAGATAAAAATCTAGTTTTCTGCCGCGGGTTTATTCTCTAAAGGGATTAAAATCGCTAAAATTTAAGCACCTTTCATGCAAGCTTAGCGACAAACAAAAGCGTAAAAACTGTTAAGTCTTCGCGCTAACGACCCTTAACAAAAAATATAACGATGCGGAACCCCATTACCTATTCATATTACCCTTAAATATTTATCTAGCCATTGAAATCGGACTTCAAACACAAATGAATAAAGACTATATTTAATTGTTGAGGGAAAAAAAATTATGTGTTAGGGTAAGAGGGTCAAATAGTCGCCTAGTCGTCGCAGGGTCATATCACAGTGGAACATGCGTTCCCGTAGCAAATCACTTACGGGCCACTAAATCCAGGCCAAATTAATGCATTTAGCACGCTCCCCGGCTTTCGCTGGGGATGACAACTTTATTTCATTGTGTCCCGATATTTTCTTGTCACTTTAGTAACGCGTTGTCGCAACCCCCGACTTTTTCGGTGTTATTGAATTTTGTACGGTCAAAATTGGTGTGTAAAATGCTACTTTAAATTCATATTTCAAGCTCATCAAAGTATCGTGTTTTGTTAATTGATTTTGTAGCGCGGCATTTCATGATTAGCATTTGGTTGGCGTATTCCTATATTTTGCTATATATTGTTTATTGCTTCTTTTGATGTGATTATGGTGATTGTTTTTTTTTATAATATCGAGTAACGGTAAGCTACACGCCTGTCCATAACAGTTGCAGTGCCATTTAGAGCTTTAAATCGAAAAGATGTGAGGGACACTGTCACTACGCCCGTCACTCAGACATAAGTTGACAAGTTCCATGTGCCTGTAATTCCACCAGAGCCATGTAAAACTGGAACGCAGTAAATGCTGACATTACTGCTTAGCGGCAGAAATAGGTAAGGTGGCAGTACTTCTCTGGACGAACTCTTTCACAAACAGCTCTACTACTACAATTACTATAATACTATAATTTTATACCGTCTAATGGAACGCGTATTGGTGCATATCACAAAATACACTTTAAACGTAAATGTAATAAATGTATTTTATCCGATCAACAATGTCTCGTTAGTCGTACTAACTAATCACTACCTAATTTCCGTGACAACATTTATTATTTAAGTATACAAGTATAATATCGTCAAATATTAAATAACATTTCATGATAATACTTGAATACTTAAATAATAAAAATTGCCACGGACGTTACGCAGTGAACAACGACCGAGTATGACCCATTTAACTTTAATTAATGATTAATAAAGATTTTTAGGTAATTATTTTAACAATTTACTATATTATCAATTAATAAAGAATATATTAAATAATATTTCATGATAGTGCACTTGAATACTTAAATAATAAAAATAGGCAGAGAACAAGGACCAAAAATGACCCATTTGACTTTAATTAACGATTAGTAAACATTTTTAGGTTATTATTTTAACAATTTATATTATCGATTAATAAAGATTTTTAGGTTATATTTTAACAATTTATAACAATTTAAACTATTGATTAATAAAGATTTTTAGGTTATTAGTTTAACAATTCATGTTATCGAGTTCTCGGGTTCTTAGTATCAACTAGCAGTGACCATGGGACCTGTAATGGGGCCCGAAACGTTGGTTTGTTTGAAAAAACAAATATATGATTAAGATTTAAAGAATATATTATGAATATAATATAATGACTTAAATTTGTACCAATACTGTTTCGTTTGATTATAAATTGAATTAAATCTTACGAGTAAATATTGACGTGCTCTTTTCTCTGTACCTTTCCAATTTTTTTAAGTAAATGGACTTGCTCTTAACTACTACTTAGCCCTGGGGCACAGGTAGGATCTACTATGGAACGAGCTCGCCCAGAAGATGCCTATACACGCCTTAAATATCCTCGTGGTATATGTGCTCTGAAAAACAGTCGCAGGCAGATTTCCATTCCTGGGCTGTGCGCATAATAAAAGATGACGAAAATGTATGTTGGTAAAAAGGGGCGGCTGGAATGAGCTGATGGAGTTCATGGGCCCAATCACAAAGTATATTCTATAGAAAACGACAGATTAAACTATTATAAGCACTTACTCAACATTAGCTGAGTAAACACTTTATCTATGTATCTATCTCCTCCTCCTCCTCCGCCGGTCTCTCACTGCTAAAGATCATGACTTGAAGCAAATACACCTTCAATCAATCTTTTTCATTGCACCCTGCCTTAGTGCTAAGTGCTACTGCCAGATTTTCAGCTACCTGGTCACACCACCGTTTCGAACGTCGTTCTCTAGGTCGTTTGCCAAAGAACTCTAGACTTGGAGCAAACAGATGGAAGATAAATGTTCGTGATTTTTCAGCTGCAATTCCACAATGTATCTATCTATCTATACAAAATGCGAGATATATTGTTCACTCACAGCCACAATACAAAATCCGTTCATTAACAGAAATATAATTGATGATCAATAAATATTTCAAACCTTTGCTATTGTTATATGAGAAAATAAAAAAGATTTTTTAACTCAAACAAATAATCAAAAAAACAAGATTAAATGAATCGAATTCCAGCTGTGTTTGTGTTTCGATAAAATTGTTCACATCGCTCCGATGCAATAACTATGTCAATAAATAGCTTGTTCAAAACACTGATTCAAAATATCATTACGTCATATCTGAGATTCTCATCTCGCGGGGTTCGAGGATATATCGCAGCAACAAATTGCAACAAAGGAGTCCGGTAAAGGAGATTATCGGAGATGGCGCGTGTCACGCACGCGACATGCATGTGGCCAATGATAGTACTGTTCTCCCTAATTTTTCTTAAACATCGTAAACTGTACTCTAATTCAAGTGAATAACATTTATTTTATTTTCTCGAGATGTTAAGAGAAATCTCACAACCGTGATTCGGGAAAAAGTATCTAAATAGAAATGATTTTAAACATGTTTTTCTATGAAAATGAGAATCATGAAAGTTAGTTACAAGTAAGAAGTGTTGGAGGGAAATTAATACCACAATCGGGGCTTATGTGGAGTCGGAAGGGCAAATAAATACAGAAAAGTTAGTCTTGTCCATCACGTTGTATGTTTTTGTCAGTTCGAACATGCCTTGAGGGACATTTTTAAATGTTACTGTTATTTATTTGTTTTAAAAAGTGGCATGAGTTATAGACATGGTAATCTTACATTATTTCGTAAACACGAATAAAAATCGGCTGCTATTAAAAAAAAACAAAGTGTCTAAAATCTTTTTCTTCGATATAAAAAATCTGTCTATTGTTTTGATAATACGGAATTTTTTCGCGATTCAAATTACGTCGCGTTAAAAACGCTGCTTATTCGTTTGAATGAAATGGTACTCACAATATAACATTAACAACGCTTACAACTAATTATATAAAAAAAACAGCTTACACATACTACTGACACGAGGTTCTTACACTGAGAAAAAGTAATTGAAGTAAATAAAATGTTGTTTAAAGCGATAATGCAACTTGTTTCCATCTACGCCTGTCATGCACAATAATTATAGCAACGAGCACAATGATTGCACCCACAATTTTAAATAACGAATTTAATCATGTTGTGATTGATGCAACTAAGAATTTGCCAAACAAGTTTAAAATCCACTTGATTGGAATCTGTTTTTAAAAACATTCAGCTGCGGAAAAGCTATAAAATAACTTGCTTAATGCTATTTTAATGATGTAAAGTACAATTTTCATTATATATTTATATCAATTGTAAATCTTTACATGTGGCTTTGGCGTACCAAAATCACTCAACACGTTTAAACGCTACGAGAACCCCATATCGTGAACAAGTTAATTACAAGGCTTGTTCCTATAAGGGTCCACACGTGGGCATATGCTCACAATACACTTGTTCAATGGAGATTAGCTGACAATGACTCTCTATGAAATTTATCGTTATGTATTTACGTACAACGAGAGAGAGGGAACTAATAAAAGACTAAATAGATATAAAGAGATGTTAGAGAACAGAATGGTAATAAGTCTTAGGAGGGTGGATGACGGGAAAATTTTCCTCCTACAATCTCATCATAGTTATCATTAACCCATATACATCCCACTACTGGGCATGGATCATCTTTGATATGAGAATATATCGTCTGTTTAAAGGTAAAATCACATAAGTGATGTTTTCCACAAAAAGACTTTAATTTATATAGCTATGGTAAGAAATTCACTATCTTTCTGGACGTCAAACTCGATAACAAAGAAAGATGGTGAATTTCTTAAAGCTGGTATATAATTTGAAGATTTTTTGTGGAAAATGTCACTTATGAGGTTTTACCTTTAAGTACTACACTTATTATCATAACGCGGTTTGATAATTCCACGCATTATTATTAACACAAAAAAAAATTCCTTCAATCTGAGTAAACTTGAACCAGGGTCCGTTGCTTCATCGTGGCCACCGCTCTTGCCAACTGAACTATAGACCGAATCAGAAGATCTTACGCAGTAGCCATATTCAGATCGAATATATTTTTCCTTGTGTTTGTTCGACCTTTGTATTAACAATTATGACACGAACGATTACGTATGATGCGAATGAAGCTTCATACTAAGATGATTAACTGAACTACATTCACAGATTTTTAGAGAACTTGCCTGAGCCGATAATTGAACCAAAAGTAAAGTGGTAAAACCTAATGTTTATTAGAGAGATTTAATCCTTATCGATGATCCTATCGATTGGCACTATAATAATGGGAAATCCTAAAAAGGCACCGCCAGTAAGTAAAAAGAAGAAATAGAAAGTCTCTCGTTTATTTGCTGAATTTTTTCGGTCTGCCTTTTTGTGCTGTGCCAAAATGCCTTTGACATTGTTTCTTAATTTGATCGAATATTACTTTTATTAATATAATTGTTTCGACGAATGTCGGATGGAGAACGAGAATAGACACCCAGATTGCGCTACACGTCGCCGACAAGTGCGATTCGTGTAGATTAATTTATTACATTCGGTAACACAACATATGAATTATTACAATTTTTAATTTCCCATGTAATTTCTATTGGCTATGTTTAACTTTCGCATTCAAACCAATATCCGCTTCTTTGGTGATTAGTAGGCGTAGCATCGAAATCTTTCTCTCTTCCTTTTTGTACTGTGCCAAAATGCCTTTGAGTGAAGGGGATAGAAGACAAGAAGTCGTCTCTAGAGTGCGCTGGCTTCGTATTTCCTGGCTCGCGGTACGGCAAGCGAGCCTCGCCGCGACCACTTCGAAAAAAAAAGAAGATCGAGATACTACGCTGCTCTAGCGGATGACGAATACTTTTCATTGAAAATCCGCATTATTTTATATGTATTTGCGTGTGAATATTCCCTTCGCGACGTACACCTCCAGCGTACACTGTGCCGTACATAGAGGAGTTCAAGGTACGGCACAGTCTTTCTATTATTATTATTAGTTTTCATATACTCTTTTTCGTAGCCTTTCTAAAAATAAATTTGCATTGATTTATTGCACTAAAACATATTCACAATAAAAATTTTCACTTTCAGTTACACTTATATATTCATATCCGCACAAGCACTTACATATTGAATATGTTATTTTAGATGCACTATTCACACTTTATTACATTTATTATGTCATGAATTTCCCTCCTAGTAGTTTATTATATCTTACATTACAAATAACGTCTAGATTTAGTCCCTCTCGTTCATTCTAACTGAAAACTAGGTCTTAGGGACATTAGGCACATGCTGAGTCAGCGCCTTATTTTTCATCTTGTATTCAATCTGTATTTGTGTTATACTAGTGAATAAAGTGTTTATATATCTATCTAAATAGTCACAAGCATACATAACTTAGAAATTAAACATAGGTACATGCCGCCACATGGATTCAAACCGCAGACCCCTCAATCGAGAAGCATTCTCCCACTAGACCATCACCAAATTTATTTACATTTATTTACTCCGTGGCCGAACGGTTACCATGCCGGACTGCTGCGCAGAGGTCCCAGGTTCGATTCCCGGGCCGGGAGAAATTTTTGTATTGCCTACATTTACTTCTCTCGTGAGTTTGGGTGTAATTTGTGGTTGTCCATGTGTGTGTCCATGGCACCCGCGACACAGGGTTTCCCTAGTGCGGGGCTATGTTGAGTGTGTGCGTTATTATTATTATTATTATTTAGTAAAATTCCTGTATTTAGGTTATGTTTTATATAGAATAAATTTATCTTTATCATGTGAAAGTCACAAACATAGTACAAAGTACATGGAACAAATTATATACACATAATTTATATGTATATAAAAAGTCGATTTTTTGTACAAAGGGCGTAAGCGACATTTTTCTGGGCGAGTATGTTTTTAGATTTTCACGACTGTTTTAAAATATTTACGTCCTGTTTTAAATTCAATTTTAAAACTTAATTTCAATTAACCAAAATTGAATTTTATAACAGGTCGCAAATATTATTATTTTTAATACAAAGATCGAACACATAGAATTTATTATTTCTATTTTCTTCGACCAGGTGGGACGAAGGAAGAAAACAATTCTATGTGTTCGATCTTTGTATTAATAATAATAATAAAACTTGTGGGGCTATTTCACAAAAAAATCTCAGTAGGACGTAAATATTTTAAAACAGTCTTAAAATAAAGAAAGAATACAGTTGTTAAAATCCAAAAAATGCCTCCCTGAAAATTTTTTACGTGCTTTCTGCAAAACATCGTCGATTTGTGAAATTTTACAACTAACTCTCCTATTTAAGCATAAAAAAGTTATCGAATAACTTCGTTCGTAGAATTTTTAAATCTCTCCCTTGAAATTTGGTTATTTTGCAGATGTGGCATTATTACCCAAAAGTATGAGATATTTAATAGGTACAATATAATTTTACTATGACTAATGCCACAAAATCTAAAGTAGCCTTAAGGTATACCAGACAGACCGCAAGTGACATTGCAGGACCGTTCGAAATTGCATGAAATTAATTCGACAAAACGCGACATTTTCGTCACTTGCTACTGAGAAACCAAGTATCGTATGCAGTCAGCCATTGCCGTCTGTAGCGTGCACCGTTCCTCGAAATACAACCTTAACCCACCTACGTAATGTCGAATGCAAAGTGTAGGGATTCTTTTTCTTTTTTCAACGGCTACGTGTTCTATTTTCTAAAGCCATTCCTCACCTCTTTTTGTAATACAGACAGTCTGAATAAAAATAAAATCGCGCAAGCTGAGAGGGTGCGAAGTGAAGCGCGATAAGTATAGTCGGCCACGTGCGCGGATCATTGTTGCCGCTTTATTATACTTGCGTCCAATATTCCGATGTTGAACTAGTTATTATGTTATGATTTTTTATATTTTTTCACCGCCCTATGGAAGTGGGCTTAAGTGGGTCTCAGCAGACTTTTTCCAACCTGTCTGATTTTGATACAGATGTATTGGATTTGCTAGTAGATAGTGGATTTGCACTTTTATAATAGCTTGCTAACCTAGGAATGTTACTAACGATTCCTGAAAAAAAGTTTATGGAGACCTGGTCGTGCATCAAGTTTCCGCTCAATATCCCACTGTAACATGATAACTATATTGATAATTAACTAACCTAACTGCTTCCGTGGCCGAACCCTTACCATGCTGATCTACCACGCAGAGATCCCGGGTTCGATTCCTGGGCCAGGAGAAACATTTGTATAGCATACATTTATTTCTCTCGTGAGTTCGGTGTAATTTGTGGTTGCGTGTGTGTCCATTGAACCCGCGATACGGGGTTTCCCTAGTGCGGGCCTATGAGTTGTGCATTGTATTATTGTTACTGTACATATAGGTACTTTAGGTACTTTACATATTAACCAGAAAATAAATAGTTAGATTTACGTTAGATTAACGATGATTGTTTTGTTGTAGACCTCTTGTTCAGAATTGTAGATATTATCGATACCTCCAATTTGAAGTGATCAAAAAGTGTTCACGCTAACTTAATTTTTGATCACTTCCTAATGTAAACGGCCTTATATATTTACTAATATCATTCTCCCCGAATTTTGTAAAAAAGTAAAATAAAAAACAAATACACAAAATTCAAAAAAAGCATAAAAACGACTTTTTTGAAAAGGAAACAAAATAAAAAACAGAAGAATAGAGGTATCGTTATATTACGACAATGTCCGACCAGCAAACACAAGCGGACAGAGTTGAATTATTTTAAGGTAAAATATAATTTCGCATTCTTAGTGTAATAAGGCACATCTGAAAAAAATTACAACTTTTGTGGAGAGTGGTTTAAAGATTTTTGGTAGCAGTAGAGCTCCTTGTGAAAGAGTTCGTCCAGCGAAATACAGCCCCCTTACCTATTTCTGTTGCCAAGCGGTGATGTAAGGATTGCAGCGTTCCGGTTTTAAAGGATAAGGGTGCTGGTGAAATTACAGGCGTATGGGACTTTTCAACTTATGTCTCAGGGTGATGAGCGCAGTGGCAGTGTCCCTCAGTTCTTCGCGATTTAAAGCTCTCGCTTACCACCAGGTGCACGACTTGTTCGTCCCATCTCTTAGTATCGTAAAAAAATCACAATGAAATTAACTTTTTATGCTTTATTTAAGCATATATAGGAGAACTATAAAAAATTCACATATATATGTATATACATAATTTGTTTTATACATATCGAGTTCTTAGTTATTATATACATTTATTACCACAGTTCGTATTATGAAAACACTTTCGCGTATGACCACATGTGGCTTTATTATACTAAAGGTATATACACACATCAAAAGTGTCTAGGGATCAAGTGAATATTTTTGAAATAAAAATTATTTAAGCAATATTTACTAAATCCAGTCTTCCAGGACGACTTCTTACTTTAATGCTTATGTTTTATTTAACCGCTTACCCCTATATTTAATTAAAATAAACTAAAATTGATGTTTTTGCAAATTGTGGAAAAAAACTCAAATTAACGGCGTCAATTAAATGACAAAAAAATGGCGAAAATGATGATTTTGCTCATTTTTATTGTAAAGATAAGAAAATTAATAATCTGTATTTCCACCATTAACACGAATCACACAATTACAGCGATTTGGCATGCTTAAGATGAGTTCATCAAAATCACTTTGAGGAATGGCCGCCCATGTGTTTTGTAACAAGTCAAAATATTGTTGTAGAGTATATACGGTATGCATACTCGGCACAGCTCTTCTTTGAAGCATATCCCATGCGTGCTCAATTGGATTGAGGTCTGGCGATTGAGCAGGCCACGGCAGAACGTTGATACGAGCTTCGGCAAGAATGCGTGTTACGACTCTAGCCGTGTGTGGACGTGTGTTGTCATGCATTAGTTGAAATGAATCACCCAACTGGCCTCGCAAAGGGATGATAACATCTGAAACAATCCTCTCTGCGTAAACTTGAGCATTGAGGTTACCCCTGATCCAAATGAGATCGGTTCTTCCGCCGATCCAAATACCGGCCCATATCATTATTGTTCCCCCACCATATGTATGAACTTCCTGACAATATCTCAAACGTTCATGACGTCCAGATGTTCTCCAAACTCGAGACGTCTTGTATCCGGTCTCATACCGAAGCGGGATTCATCCGAAAAGCACACATAGCGCCAGTCTTCTTCCTCCCAGTTTCTGTGTTCGCGAGCCCATCGTAAACGGGTCCTGCGATTGCAGGGTGCAATAGGTGGAACTCTGAGCGGCCTTCGGGATCGCAGACCCACTTCACGTAAACGATTTCGGATTGTTTGATCGCTTATTAGCAAGCCTGAGGAGCTGTGGAGCCTTGTAACCAACATCATGGCGGTCATGGTACGATTCCGTCGAGCAGTATTTTGGATATACCGGTCCTGTCTGCGAGTCGTGATGCGAGATCGTCCTCCATGTCGCTCG
>NW_020655747.1:2885-17008 GCF_003589595.1 Hyposmocoma kahamanoa | reverse complement strand
GCAAGATACAATTTCCCCACTTTTGAGGGAAATGTTATTCCATGGCATCATTATTTGTATATTTGTGTGCGTGCCGACGAGCGTAGTTACAAGTTGCTTACGCCTACATGAATTTGGTTTTTGCCTCACTTGTGACAGTTCGTTTGATATGAAACTATCATTCTATGCGTTATTATTCTAAGTAAATTCATCACTACTTGACGACATTTTCAAATAAAAACAATACAGCGAAAAGAAAAAGCGCGAGAAATAATTTTTACTTGTCCACAAATTAGCCATGCGCGCGCATCAGCGTTTCTTTTAGGCAAAGGTATAAAAATAGCCAGTATTACTAATAAAGTAAATTAATATTTTTGTGTTTTTGTTACAGATAAGTGGTTGTAATTTATTGTCAAAATTAATTAAATGAAAGAATTAAATGTTTATTTACTATATTTTATCTCCCAAAGTTAATTTTATTCATAAAATATTGACCACTTTTCTAACATAAAAACTCTTTGCAAAGATTTAAAAAAGTATCGTTCATTTTTAGACGGACCATCTTAAAAAACTGTGCATGTTACTTTATTTAAAAAAAACTCGTGCGTTTTACATTACAATAACGCACTTGTGCGTTTTACACTACAATAACGCACAAGTGCGTAATGAAATACATTACGATATTGAAATTGGTGTGATTTCAGCCACTTTACGAGCAAATATGTTATAAAATTTATTTTTAATACAGTTGCTCAAAACGTGGTATTTTTCGTACTACAAATCGTGCCGAAAGTTGGAATTTTCGCACTAGTGCTTTTTACTTTTCCATTTTTTTTTTAATTTACTGTTGTTTCAAATCTTAAGCACAGAACTAAAGAAGTTGTATATTTATTTAATATTTATATGCTTTGTGACGTAAGTCATTCGTCATTAAAACTTATATTTATTTACAAATACTATATAATGGACATATCGAGTGGAGGTCCACAGTCTCTCCCTACCCCTGAATGGGTGACAGGCGAGATTTTTATGTATATATTTGTTCTATGTATTACAGATAAATTGTATCTCACTACCGTGCACGGGTTCCTAAAGAAGTTTAAATAAAAGTACCAGGACTTCATAATAAGAAAAGTGGTTACAGACCGATATTACAGAAAATAAACAAAAATAGCACGTTAGAACTAGATTTCCATAGACTTTTAAATAATGGTTGTATTTCATTATTTTAATTTACTAGCAGAAAATGAGTTTTTTTTAAATACTGTTTTGTTTTACTTTCAATGTATTTTTTTCGCAAATGTATTAAAAAACGTCGTTTGATACACGTGCGGATTTGTCATTTTCACTTGTCTCGCGTCTTGACCCTCGCCTCTGGCTTGGGCCAAGAAGCCTCGAGACTCGTAAATAATGACTAACTTTCCGCACTTATATCAAAAATAACTACATATTACATTGTAAATATTTTGTTTTTTTTTCTATACTTCAAGCTTATGCGAAATACATTCAGATTTTTTGAGCATAAAACTTTTTGCTTAGTCTTGACGTAAGAAGTACAGTGTAAATAGAATTAAAAATTTACTACCGGCCTAGGATGCTAATGTATTGAAATAGCCCGTGAACATAATTTAGGACATTATAGTCCACTTTGCCTGCATGTCATGACGTTGCTGTCTACGAGCAAGTGTGATGAAAATATATCTACTAACAAAGAGTTATATAAACAGACTAAAGGAAAACTGTCGTACAGCCACCTGTTCACTAGCATCGGTGCCCGTAAATGAGAAAATAAAATAAAATTGTATATTATGGTATTACTTATTTTGCGTTTAATAATTGTGCACGGTAATATGGAGAGGCTGCATGGCAGAGCTACGGCGCCCTTTGCCTTCCCAAATAAATGGGTTAAAACTTATAAAAAAAACATGGTGCACGAATATACCTACACATTATACTTTAAAAAAGGTGATAAAATAAACAAAAGTACTTTCAAGTAATTTTTTTGGTATTTCTACTTATTCGTATTTTTTATATTTTCTTCGCGAAAATATATATAAACATTCATTCTAGTCAGAAGAGCGAAATACAATAGCGGACTGTACTCCGCTTAATGTAAATTAAGAAGCAAAAATTTGTCATGTAATGTGGACAGTGAATGGAATCGGTATTAATTAATTATTTTTTACTTTTTCTGTTATACACTCTCTTTCATTCTTTAATCTTTATTTCCTCGCATTGTTTTAAAAAACCTATACCTATACATCTCGTACGGAACGTGGATTAACTCGTATAATACTAACTAATAGTAGATAACTCATACGTCCTGCAAACTTTTACTTTTTGGCCTCTGCAATAATGTACTATTACATCTGTGAATCAAAATTGATGATCCCTGTAAAATATTAAATTATATAGGGAGCATCAAGTTTCGTGACACATATGATAGAAGTTTTATACATCTTCATTTTGCTTGGTTTTGTGAACATAGTTGTACAAGAACCAGTCAGAACCAAATCGGCTGGATAAAATCTTACCAACAGCATGGTATTTAACCGACCCCGACTTTGCCATTTACCTTTTACTTAATTGATAGCAGCTAAAAAGAATAAGTGCTTCAATTATTTAAGGGTGCTCATAAGGGCCGTGGGCAAGCCGGGCGATGGGCGACAATCGACGGGTGACTGTAATCAATTTAAAGGACGCAGCGAAACTTGCGAGCCACGTACATGAGTCGATCGTTCGTCGCCACCTCACGGTTACATCCCTTTGTTTCCAACGATTAGTACCTGATTACAAAATGTTAATAATTAACATGTAAAAGTATCGTCACTTATGTTGTACTTGAAAGGTAAAGACAAATATTTGATTAGTAGATTTTTTTGCCCATTAGGTTCTGTTCACGGGAACAATCTACAGAGAATAATGGGACCTTTCCATTCGTGAGTCGTCCCTCCTCCAACTTAGACGCGGTAAATTGTCTTCCTGAATGCTGTCTCCGAGCTCGTTAGTGCTTCGTCCAAATACGACTAATTGAATTCTATTCATTAACGGCGAACATGCTGCAAATATGCTACAGGAGGGTTTTTTAATCGCAAACGTTGTATAAATATTCTCTTATAGAGCAACAAAATAATAAGATCAGTAGTTAAATTTCAAATATTAAGTTGCTAACTGATATACACATAGATATTTGTAAACAAAACAATTTAAGTACTTTAAAGCCTTTAGGACCTCCTACACAGTCGAGCTTCATCGCATGTGAACTTACGTAAGCCAAGTGCTTTTTGGTCACCATCCACCATCATGATCTTTGGTGAAGAAATGAAATATGTGTTTTAGTACCACCACACTAATTGCCTGGTTTCAAATTAGCGAATTCCCTGTACTATATCATGAAAAATTTCAATGGTGAATAAAAAATTATCTTATATCCAATTTTTTCTTTTTTGCACAAGTTAAATAATAATTATTATTTTGATTTAACTTGCACTATTAAATTTTTTTAATAATAATTATGCGCGTAAATTTACTAGCAGTAAAAGTTTACTGTGTATAATACAAGTTTTAAATTCTTAAATTTTAATTACGTATTAAGCCTCGCAAAAAGTATTGTGATCAATATTATAATACATAATGCATAAATACAACATCAAATCCGAGATCAATACAATAGCAAAATACACTCTTATAACATTGTATAACACACGTTCTGTATGGTCGGTGAAAACCACAAAGGTCAGCGGAGTCAGCTCACGTCTGTATTATCATAACTAAATTTGCGGGGTGGAACCGCCACTTTGTCTGCGATGACGAAAATACCCCATTTTTCACCCGTTCCGACTGCGTTTTTAACCACCCACATGAAAAATCTAGTTAACCGGTCCCAACTTTTCTATCAGAATTGTTCCATAAAACCGACTATTTGTCCAGTATATTGGATTCAAAAACGTCCATTTTTTATTTCAGCCAATGTATACGTCCGCAGCTGTGCATAGACACCGTGTGGTACGAGCAGGAGTGTATTGTGTCAGTATAATGGTTCACTGAATATTGCTTTTATGTTGTGACCATCCAAGCGTACAAAAGTATGGGTTCTCTGTTATGTGCAAAGAGTACAGACCCAGATAAACAGTATCATTAAACAAATGTGATAACAGCTTTTTATTATGTTATTCTCAATTAAAAGTACCCGTGATAATTAGATCAATCAGGGAATCAAATCAAAAGAAAAAGTAAAAACGTAACAAACAGAGCTTGTTGTCGGCAAAATGCGTAGAGCGCTGTTTTAGCTATTGACTGTAAAATGTGTCCGTACCTGATATACGAGAAGCTTTGGCGATTTGCGCCCTGCGCCCTGCCCGTATCTCGTGCACTGCTAATTTGAAATTCGCCTCGCGCCTGCCGCCAGAATATTTGCAATTAAATTACCTCATACCACCGTATGTGGTCAGATTCATCGTGTTACGATTTCCGTGTCCTGCATTATTTCATTGCGTTGTACAAATCTCTGTACACAATTTATTATCGCACGTTAAATGTACGGATACACTTGCGCATGTCGTATATGTCTTAAACTTAAATACCTAGTTGCAAACAAAGGGCGCGTTGCCATTTAAGTCGTAACGTTTTATTTATCGTTGGATGACTGTCGCGTCTAGCCTGTTCCCATATCACGAATATCTATCGTGACTGTGTCGTGGACGTTTATTTCATCGTTGAACAACTGTCGTATTTAGCTGTTCCCACTAGGTCGTGACGACAATTCGTCGGCTCATGGCAGCCGCCTTGTCGTTGCACGACAGAATCGGTTAAAGCTGCAATTATCTATCGTCACATCGTCAGACGACTGTCGTTCTAGCTCTTTCCATTGTCACGACAGTTAATCGTGTTGTTCTATGTGTGAACAATTTCATTTGAATATACAAGCTACGACACTTTAAACTGCACGACTATCTGTCGTTACGACATAATGGGAACGCGCCCTAAGAGCATTTGTGCACTACGTCCGATTCGTATCAGTTCCGAATCCGAGAAGTGACAAACACAAGATGTATATTTGCTATATTAAATCCACACCTACAGGGCATCGGAATTAATATATAGAAACTGGAGTCTTTCATCACTTTCACCGCAAACGAAAAACTCTTTATTGCCGTTTTACTAATAAATGTCGGGTACACCAGTGAACGATGTTAGTTGAATAAGTTATAAGAGTCTTTAGCATCCATTAAGGGCAAGTGATGGAGTAACTTGGGGAGCAACAGAGGCATGAGGGGTCAAGGGCAGGCAGGGTAAACGGCGTGCTTTTCTCGCGGCGAGTGTGAGCTGAGTGATATGGCAAATGTTGACATACGTAACTAGTGGACGGGCAAACAGTGTCAGACCAGCTATTTGTCTTGCGGTAACATCACTCGGCTTATTCATTATGGATTGTAAAGTAAATATGCTTCTTCATTGTACTCGTGCTACTAGTTTTTTTGGAAAAGATATGGTGGATGGGTGTATCGCGGTAGTGTTATTATTATAGTTATTAGCTTTTAAAGTTATTTGTAACAAAACACCACGATGTAAACATAATACATTTTTTCGATACACCTATATAAATATCATCACCGTTAGTAATAACGAACGCGTTCGCGTTATGAGCTGTACACAGTAGAGAATAAAACTAAAAATAGACATATCGCTAGTAATGACTCCGTGATTTTACGAAATAACAATGTTTGTGTGTAACAATTTTTTTCTCTACAAAAATAACGTTATTGTACATGTACATTCTTTTTGTTTTTTATTCTTTTAATAAGGTGTGTCCTCGTGGCCTTATTTCTGTTTCTAATCAGTTCCATATATCTGACGAGGGCTTTTAAAAGACCTTGTGGAGTATTTAGGGACATTATTGTTTTGAGATTACAGCTCTTTTTAAAATGTCTCTCATATATGCTCAATTGGATTTAGGACGGCACCACGGTTCGTATCCCAACCTCGCTTAAATATTATTCAAATTATGCAGTCTTGCATTAGAATAATAATAACGCACACACTCAACGTAGCCCCACACTAGGGAAACCCTGTGTCGTGGGTGCCATGAACACACACATGGACAACCGGAAATTACACCCAAACTCACGAGAGAAATAAATGCAGGCCATACAAATATTTCTCCCGGGCCCGGGAATCGAACTTGGGACCTCTGCGTGGCAGTCCGGCTTGGTAACCGTTCGGCCACGGAGGCAGTTAATGAAGTTTTCGTCTTCAAATGCAATATATAGGGCACCACATAAGCGTCTAAAATCGACGATAAACACTTCTGCGACCAGCTGCTCCTTACAAACATGTCCTACACTCATCAGTATACAATATGGAAGCCCATTGCTGGTCGGTCAATTTGTCTGTGTGCTGCTGTTGCTTACAACTTTGGACTGTTTGCAGATCTGAGAGAGATGATATCATACTGTGTTGATGTATAGAGCCAGTAATAGGTACATATTGGACCAGGATTGCCGAGTGAAAGCCATTACTAAAATATAGACAGCCTATTTCCCTTGCCTTGCCATCGCTCAGGATCGCTCGCCTAGTACACCGAGTGAAGGCGAGCGCCAATTATTTTTTTTAATGGTATTTGGCGTGGCTTGTCACTACTCGCAGCCACTCGTGACCACTCATCTCACTTCAAAGCGGAGTCGGTTTTTCTGCACAAATAAAAAAGGCGCTCACCTAAGCTCGGCCAATAGTGTAGACACGTTTCTTAAAAATAGGATTATTCATTAAGTTAAATTAATAACTTTTGTAACTATAATGAAAAATAAGTATTTTGCATTAATATTAGACATAACTGGTTGATGACTTTGACATCTCAGTCAGCCGTGATTATGAGCGAGGATGAGGACGACGTACTGCTATCGGCTGATGGCGGTGTCCCCCTCGCCCACTTACCGCCCCGCCCACTTACCGTCATACAGTGCAACCTCCACCACAGTCAGACCGCAACGGTTCAGCATCGGAAGTGGTTGGAGGCAAACGACACAGCCGTGGCACTGATTCAAGAACCGTGGATCGGCGTCCGCGGCCAAATAAATGGACTCTCACATCTGACAGGTAAGCTACTATCCACTGCTATCTCAGATAAACCACGGACATGTATATATTACTCAAACAATTTACACATACAGCCACTAACACAATTCTGTTCCAGAGACCTGTGCGCCGTAAAGCTTCTAGCTGACGCGGCCACGGGCCTGCCTGAAGTGGTGCTCGCCTCTGTCTATATGGCGGAGACTGATGTGCCACCACCACAGGAAATGGTACAGCTAATCAACCACTGCGAGCAGAACGGCCAGCACATTGTCGTGGCCACTGACTCAAATGCCCACCATCCGCTGTGGGGCATGGAACTTGCAAATGACAGAGGTAAGAACTTAACAGAATACTTATTTACAACTAACCTTCAGATTCTCAATAAAGGTTCAACACCAACTTTTGTAAATAAAAGATGTAGAACTATCATAGACCTAACCCTAGCGTCAGACGGAGCAGCGAATCTTGTCCATAACTGGCACGTGTCCGAAGAAGCATCTCTCTCGGACCACAGATGGATAAGATTCAACTTAGAAACAGTTATTAAAGTACAACAACCGAAACGGAACCCCAGAAAAACCGATCGGAAAATTTACACTGACACCAGACTACTACACCAGAACTACACCAAAGCCTGGGGAAACCGGTAGCACCGGGAAGACTGCTGGACACAGCGCAGATAGAAATACAGGTCAAAGAACTAACGTCAAACATATTGAAAAATTACAACTCCGCATGCCAACTAAGTGACCCAGCCCTGCGACAAGGCCACCAATGGTGGGGGCCTGAGCTTGAGAGGCTACAAAGAAGGGTAAGGAAACACTTCAATAGAGCAATGAACACATGCCCGGATGAGGCCTGGAAAAACTACAAGACGGCCAAATCCAAATTAAAGAAACACATACGATTCAGGAGCACCGCGTCATGGCGAGGCTACTGCGGGAACATCACGTCTTGTGCACAAGCGAACAGAGTAAGAAAAATCCTAGCGAATTCAAATGCAACTGAACTAGGTTCAATACGTAAAACAAACAACACATTCACTTCCCCTGAAGAAACGGAAAGAACCCTACTGGAAGCACATTTCCCAGGATGCAGGTTCGTCCGAGATGACAGGCGCGAAGAAATGAACTACAATACATCGACCCGAAACTGGCGATACGCACACGTGAACAAGTAGTAACATACGAAAAAACAAAATGGGCAGTGAACACATTCGAACCATACAAAGCTCCGGGCCAAGATGGAGTTTTTCCCGCACTCCTACAATGGGATGGGGACACACTGGCCCAGCACCTGGTCGACTTCTTTCGGGCCTATCTAGCATTCGGCTATGTGCCCCATACCTGGAGTGAGGTAAAAGTTATTTTTATACCGAAACCAGGTAAAACCGACTACACTGATGCAAAATCCTTCAGGCCGATCAGCCTCACATCGTTCGTTTTGAAGACGCTAGAGAGGCTATGTGACAGAGAACTGAGGGACGGAGCCCTAAAGAATATTCCATTACACGGAAACCAACATGCATACTGCCAAGGGAAGTCCACCGAATGGGCCCTACATACCGTTGTCGGCAAGATAGAAGAGGCCCTTAAAAGCAAGGCAATCGCCTAGGCACCTTTATAGATATTGAAGGAGCCTTTGATAAAACCAACTTCTCCAGCATACAATCAGCACTAATTAGACACGAGGTGGATGAAGTGCTGATCAGCTGGATTAGCAACATGCTCAAACAAAGAACAATAAGAACAACAGCGAAAGAGACCCCATGGGCCGTAGTAGCGAAGGGGTAGTAGTCAAGGAGGAGTACTGTCGCCTCTGCTATGGAACATGGTCGTAAAGGATCTCATCACCAACCTAAACAAGGAACATTTCTATACAATAGGATATGCTGATGACATAGCCATACTGATAACAAGCAATTATGCCAGTACACTCTGTGACATTACACAAGCTGCACTCCGGATTGTGGTAAAATGGTGCAGAACATATGAACTAACGGTATTATATATATTATGTTATGTTATTATGTCTAACTAACTAACTAACCCAACTAAAACAGAACTAGTAATGTTTACAAACAAAAGATTACTGGGTAACTACCTACTACCCAAACTCTTTAGTACAGAAATACAATTATCAACCGATGTCAAGTACCTGGGAGTTATACTGGACAACAAGTTGAACTGGAACAAACACCTGGACAACAAAATTAAAAAAGCTACTATCACCTTCTGGCAATGCCGTAGAATGGTAGGTAAACAAAGGGGACTTACATCCAAGATAACACTATGGCTTTACACAACGGTGATAAGACCTATGATTAGTTACGGCGCGATAGCCTGGTGGCCACGAACCAAGCTGACGACTGCAACTAACAAGCTGGACAAATTCCAAAGGCTAGCATGCATGGCGACGACCGGCTGCATGAGGACAACTCCAACTGCGGCGCTCGAAGCGATGCTGGGCCTGCGACCCCTCCCACTGTTTATCAGACAGGAAGCGGCGTCAACAGCAGTGCGACTAAAGAGAACCGGCCTTTGGAAGCACATGAGGACCCCACATACAGATATCCTTTACAAATTAGTCAAAGAGGAACCGCTACTGGAGGCGACTGTGGATAGGATCCCGAAACAATACATTTTTGACAAAAAATACAGGATACAATTGTTTGAAGATCCCAACGAAGGACTAAACCTCAGAGAGGTCCGCGTATTCACTGACGGATCAAAAACAAACTCAGGAACAGGTACTGGGGTATTCTCAGAAGACCTCAATATCAGAATATCCACACCGTTTGTTGACCACAACACAGTGTTCCAGGCTGAATGTATGGGTATTAAGTTGGCAGCAGAAGCAATAATAGCGAGAAGAGTAAAGAATCACTCCGTTGGAATACTCTCCGACAGCATGTCAGTACTACAAGCACTGAGCTGCTATGACATTAACTCAGGGCTTATATATGAATGCCATCAAGCACTCATGGAGGTATGTACACACAACCACGTAATTCTACAGTGGATTAAAGGACACAGCGGCTCACATGGCAACGACGCAGCAGACGAACTAGCTAGAAAAGGGTCGGAGACGGATGCTATAGGGCCGGAACACATAATGTCCCTCCCCTACCAATGGTCAAGAACAACTATACTCAAAGGTACAAAATCTTCTCATAATAACATATGGACGACCCTTACGGTTTGTAGACAGGCTAGGGAAGCACTCCCAACGCTCAACGCCAGTCTATCTCGTAAATTAATCAAACTTGAAAGACAAGAGCTGCGCACTCTATCTGCCGCTCTAACTGGTCATGGTCCATATAATAAACACCTTTTCAATTTAGGTATCACGGACAGCCTTCTATGCAGAGCGTGCATGGAGGGGGAGGAAACGGCCGCACACATCCTACTAGAGTGCTCCGGTGTGGCTAACTACAGGGCAAACTACCTTGGATTGCCGAGGTCGCTCCCCAAAGTCTTCAGAAAACCGAAGAGGCTGCTGAGATTCGTGGAGGAGCTGTGGTGGCACGAGTAGGACCCTGCACCCACCACACGCAAAATAGGCGCCTCGACGTCGAGTTGCGGAAACTAGCCCGTTGCACCAATACCAATACCAATACCCACTATGATATTCCTTCGAGCACCTCCTACCTATCTCAAACAGTTTTCGTGATAGAAGGCTTCGAAATTAGTATGGCGGCCATCTTGTTTATTTGAATTTGGAACATTTTTTACTTTCTGCGGAAATTGACCAAGGCGTATCTCATAAAAGTGCACAAAAATCCCCCCCATGTATTATAGTTTTTGCATGCCGTTGATCACTCGTTTACGTTTTCCATATTCAGATCTTCTCATATTTGATTCTTTGCCTTGGAGCCTATCAGCGTACAACGTTATAAATATCTTTTTTCCACCGTAAGTATGCGTTCTATTTTCCTAAGTGAGTCAGGATTTGTAGCTTTATATATATAACTAGATGCCGCGCGATGCGCCGGGCCGCTAAAGCGGCCCGCGAGGGCTTTCTTTGTATCTGGTTACAAATTGGGAGTTGAACTTCATACTTCAGTAGAGAATTCTTTTTGTTTGACTTTGAGTGGGAATCGCTGCCATTGTTTTGCGAATTTTGTTTTTTTTTTACTCCCGGTAGAAACTGCCCAAGGTGTAGAGCAACATTTGTTTGGATAGGGCTAAAACGTATATTTCGCCCGTGCAGCTGGGGTCCTACCTGATGCGGAGCACTTTTCGAAGGTTTTGGTACTTTCTGATACTCACCAAATCAACCCAACCATTATTCGCATACATTACTCTTATATACCCGCTCTTCTTCTGGGAGAAAAGTGCTGGTAAAAAAACCAAAAATTCACTGGTATGGTGGCCATCTTGGAAAATGGCGGGATCCAAATTTCGCTCGCAGATATACATACTATGAACCTCCATACACGATCGGTTTTCAAATTTCAGTCGAATCAAAGCACTTTTATTTCGGGACGCCATTTTGAGTACGCCATCATGAAATTTTCTTTTACCTGCAGTTGGCTCGTACTATTCTGTACGACATTTGTTTGAGCGCCTCTCCAACACTCGCCAAGATGTAGGCCTTAAAGCATATTATTGTTACCATGTTAGAAAATGGCGGAATCAAAAATTTGATCGCATATTCTTATTACGAGCACCCAAACATGAAAACGTATAAAATTTCAGCCGGATCGGAGTATCTTTTTGTCGGGCCGCCATCTTGAATCGGCCATTTTGAAAAAATAATTTCGACAGCCAGTTAGATCCTGTCGCCCTCTACGATATTAGTTTGAGCACGATCTACCTATCTCCAATAGTTACCGAGGCACAGGTCCCCGAAATGTGTATGGCGACCATTTTGTTTTTTGAACTTTTAATTTTTTTCACTCCCGGTAGAAACTGCCCAGAGTGTGGATAAACATTTGTTTGGACACTTTGAGCCAAGACGCGTACTTTGGTCAGGCAGCTGGGGTCCTACCTGATGCGGAGCACGTTTCAAAGATTACTTTACCTTCTGATACTCATCAAACCTGTCCGACCATAATTCCCCTACATCATTTTTACCAACCCTCACTTCTTCTGGGAGAAAAATGACTCCAAAGGGCAGAAAATTCACATGTTTGGCGGCCATCTTGGACAATGGCGGAATCAAAATTTTGTTCCCTTTTCCTATTGTGGACTCCCATATACGGCCGCATGCCAAATTTCAGTCGGATCCGAGCACTTTTATTTTAAGACCCCACTTTGAGTCGGCCATCTTGAAAAAATTTTTTGACCCCCACCGCCCTCTATGACATTTGGTCGAGGACCCCCCGCCCATCTCCAGTACTTGCCGAGCTACGGGGCTCTGAAATTTGTATGGCGGCCATCTTGTTTATTCGAATTTTGAATTTTTTTCACTTCCGGTAGAAAGACCCCAGTGTAGCGGCCATTTTTAGTTTGACGATCCTGCCGGTAGGTGTTATACTTTGGCCGCGATGCCGGGGTCCCACTTGATGCAGTGCACTTTTCGAAGATTTCGGATTTTTCTGGTACTCACCGGAGCCATCCGATCACGACTCCCGTACATCATTTTGACCCACAGCGACTCCTTCTGGGAGATCAATTATCTAAATCACTGGTTCAGTCAGTCAGTCAGACAGTGGTAATCCAGCTATACTTTCATCCGATATGTCACTTAATTCACTGACAATTATCAACCGCTGCACTCCAAAAGCTTCACAGTTAAAAATTATATGAGCAATATCAGCATTGGCATTGGAAGAATAATTACATTTTGAGCTAGTTACAATCTCTAGTCTATTAAGATGGGCTGGAACTAAGCAATGACCGAATCGCAGGCGATTAATTACAGCTATGAACTTTCTGCCGCAGTACTTGAATCTGTAATACCAGGGCTCTATTGGTATGTCTTTTTGTATTTCTGCATACCACTTTCCTTTACTTTCCTTAGTTTTACCCCAATATTGCAGCCACATTCTTCGTGTGTTTCTTTTCAATAATTGGTAAAAATTAGTAAATGGTAATTTTAAAATCTCCGTATGATCCTTATCGTGGTCTTGCAGAGTTGTCAAATCCACATACAATATAATCTTTAATTTGTTTGGAGAACTCCGAGCCAAATTGTATACTTTGACCGGGCAGCTGGGGTCTGACCTTAGAATAATAACGCATAGAAACCTAGCCCGCACACGCTAAGTGAGGCAAGTTAAAGGCTTCCCAACGGGCTCCCAGGAGCGCGCGGGCTGTTAGTGCTCAAGGTCAAATTGCACCGCGAACAGCTCCAAAATTTTTTGCTAAAAATGACGACATGTGCGGTAAATGGGTGTAAAAATAGAACAGACAAACATAAAATAGACACTAACATCACATTCCACAAGTAAGTAATGCGTTTCAACTCATATTTTTATGTAATTATTCACTAAAACAGAAAAATAATTTCGCGGCAACAAGATACGAAAGTGTTGCAAAGTAACGAATTTTTTTTCTCCCCATTTTGCTATTCTGTATCAAAATAATTATATTACGTAAATTTTAGTGGTGCCTGTAATTTCGATTTATTTGCGCATCTTGAACTAATATTTACTTGAATAAACATTAAATGTTTTCGTTAACTCCTGTAAGTGATTGGGACACTTAACTATTTTATAATACTTTTAACGGCTCTGCGTTCATGCTTTATTGAATAATTATTTATTTTAATTTTATTTGAATTGGAGCACATATTGCAACAAATTTACAGTATATATTTGTTTCTACTATAGTGTTGGCACCACCAGTACAACTTTGATAGCTTATTATATGTCTTTCTTTTCGTAACTCAAGCGAAATATTTTATATTAAAATATTTTATTTTCTTAAAAGGGGAGCATTCTTAAGCGATTTTTTAATCTATTTTAACAGTTATTTTCTTTAATGTTTGCTTATGGCATTTTCAGTTTTAGGTTTCGAATATGGCACTTATTTCTAAATCCAAGATGGCGGGCGCGATTTTTCGAATAATGGCAAGTTGGGTATCGTTTTCGAGATGTTTGGGAATGTTCAATACAAATATGG
>NW_020655747.1:0-2875 GCF_003589595.1 Hyposmocoma kahamanoa | reverse complement strand
TCCCCAAATACCTCGAAAAGGATACCCATATAGCATATTTTGAAAAATCGTGTCCGCCATCTTGGATTTACAAATAAGTGCTATATTCGTTTTTCATCGACAAAACCGAGCATATCTGTCGGCACCTGATCGACATTGTCGATCGACAGTAACGATCGACAAAATCGAGCACATCTGTAGGCACCTGATCGACAATGTCGGTCAAATCTGTAGGCACCTTTAACTTAATGATGAGTTATGCAAGATACAATTTCCCCACTTTTGAGGGAAATGTTATTCCATGGCATCATTATTTGTATATTTGTGTGCGTGCCGACGAGCGTAGTTACAAGTTGCTTACGCCTACATGAATTTGGTTTTTGCCTCACTTGTGACAGTTCGTTTGATATGAAACTATCATTCTATGCGTTATTATTCTAAGTAAATTCATCACTACTTGACGACATTTTCAAATAAAAACAATACAGCGAAAAGAAAAAGCGCGAGAAATAATTTTTACTTGTCCACAAATTAGCCATGCGCGCGCATCAGCGTTTCTTTTAGGCAAAGGTATAAAAATAGCCAGTATTACTAATAAAGTAAATTAATATTTTTGTGTTTTTGTTACAGATAAGTGGTTGTAATTTATTGTCAAAATTAATTAAATGAAAGAATTAAATGTTTATTTACTATATTTTATCTCCCAAAGTTAATTTTATTCATAAAATATTGACCACTTTTCTAACATAAAAACTCTTTGCAAAGATTTAAAAAAGTATCGTTCATTTTTAGACGGACCATCTTAAAAAACTGTGCATGTTACTTTATTTAAAAAAAACTCGTGCGTTTTACATTACAATAACGCACTTGTGCGTTTTACACTACAATAACGCACAAGTGCGTAATGAAATACATTACGATATTGAAATTGGTGTGATTTCAGCCACTTTACGAGCAAATATGTTATAAAATTTATTTTTAATACAGTTGCTCAAAACGTGGTATTTTTCGTACTACAAATCGTGCCGAAAGTTGGAATTTTCGCACTAGTGCTTTTTACTTTTCCATTTTTTTTTTAATTTACTGTTGTTTCAAATCTTAAGCACAGAACTAAAGAAGTTGTATATTTATTTAATATTTATATGCTTTGTGACGTAAGTCATTCGTCATTAAAACTTATATTTATTTACAAATACTATATAATGGACATATCGAGTGGAGGTCCACAGTCTCTCCCTACCCCTGAATGGGTGACAGGCGAGATTTTTATGTATATATTTGTTCTATGTATTACAGATAAATTGTATCTCACTACCGTGCACGGGTTCCTAAAGAAGTTTAAATAAAAGTACCAGGACTTCATAATAAGAAAAGTGGTTACAGACCGATATTACAGAAAATAAACAAAAATAGCACGTTAGAACTAGATTTCCATAGACTTTTAAATAATGGTTGTATTTCATTATTTTAATTTACTAGCAGAAAATGAGTTTTTTTTAAATACTGTTTTGTTTTACTTTCAATGTATTTTTTTCGCAAATGTATTAAAAAACGTCGTTTGATACACGTGCGGATTTGTCATTTTCACTTGTCTCGCGTCTTGACCCTCGCCTCTGGCTTGGGCCAAGAAGCCTCGAGACTCGTAAATAATGACTAACTTTCCGCACTTATATCAAAAATAACTACATATTACATTGTAAATATTTTGTTTTTTTTTCTATACTTCAAGCTTATGCGAAATACATTCAGATTTTTTGAGCATAAAACTTTTTGCTTAGTCTTGACGTAAGAAGTACAGTGTAAATAGAATTAAAAATTTACTACCGGCCTAGGATGCTAATGTATTGAAATAGCCCGTGAACATAATTTAGGACATTATAGTCCACTTTGCCTGCATGTCATGACGTTGCTGTCTACGAGCAAGTGTGATGAAAATATATCTACTAACAAAGAGTTATATAAACAGACTAAAGGAAAACTGTCGTACAGCCACCTGTTCACTAGCATCGGTGCCCGTAAATGAGAAAATAAAATAAAATTGTATATTATGGTATTACTTATTTTGCGTTTAATAATTGTGCACGGTAATATGGAGAGGCTGCATGGCAGAGCTACGGCGCCCTTTGCCTTCCCAAATAAATGGGTTAAAACTTATAAAAAAAACATGGTGCACGAATATACCTACACATTATACTTTAAAAAAGGTGATAAAATAAACAAAAGTACTTTCAAGTAATTTTTTTGGTATTTCTACTTATTCGTATTTTTTATATTTTCTTCGCGAAAATATATATAAACATTCATTCTAGTCAGAAGAGCGAAATACAATAGCGGACTGTACTCCGCTTAATGTAAATTAAGAAGCAAAAATTTGTCATGTAATGTGGACAGTGAATGGAATCGGTATTAATTAATTATTTTTTACTTTTTCTGTTATACACTCTCTTTCATTCTTTAATCTTTATTTCCTCGCATTGTTTTAAAAAACCTATACCTATACATCTCGTACGGAACGTGGATTAACTCGTATAATACTAACTAATAGTAGATAACTCATACGTCCTGCAAACTTTTACTTTTTGGCCTCTGCAATAATGTACTATTACATCTGTGAATCAAAATTGATGATCCCTGTAAAATATTAAATTATATAGGGAGCATCAAGTTTCGTGACACATATGATAGAAGTTTTATACATCTTCATTTTGCTTGGTTTTGTGAACATAGTTGTACAAGAACCAGTCAGAACCAAATCGGCTGGATAAAATCTTACCAACAGCATGGTATTTAACCGACCCCGACTTTGCCATTTACCTTTTACTTAATTGATAGCAGCTAAAAAGAATAAGTGCTTCAATTATTTAAGGGTGCTCATAAGGGCCGTGGGCAAGCCGGG
>NW_020655746.1:7254-23237 GCF_003589595.1 Hyposmocoma kahamanoa | reverse complement strand
ATACAACGGTCATTCTCGGACTTGTGGTCACTACCTAATTTCCGTGGCAATTTTTGTTATTTAATTGAATTTTTTATCGTGCAATATTATTTAATTTTCGAGAATGGTATCGTGAAATACTATTTAATAATTGCACGATAATATACTTGAAAATATTAAATAATAAAAATTGCCACAGAAATTAAGTACCTAGTGAACACTGTTCCGAGAATGACCGACAAATATTTCTCCCGGCCCAGGAATCGAAACAGTTCTAATAGTTCTAGTAATTCCGAGTGGCAGTCTGGCATGGTAACCGTTGGCCACGGAGGTAGTAATATACCATGAGTATGCTATAAGCACGGTTAGTGGAGATTTTTCGTTTTGTAAGCTGAGAAAGACCATAAAATATTATTTACAACTGAGGAGAAGGATAATGTGTGTCTTCTAGCTTACCGTGGCAGACGGTATCCCAACTAAGCCACGGAACGAACTAGCGGATCTCACGAATTTTTCTATGTGCTTGCGTCGTGTCTTTGTATTTTGGTTTTTCAACGACTTTTTAGTCGTAGCGCCATCTATGAGAAATCTATGGAAGATTTATCACCCAGTTAGTACCTTTACAGCAATGAGACCTGGCGAGAGATGTCGCTATTCGCTGTATGTTAAATGTTTAATGAATTGATATTCAATTATTTTTTGTGAAATTACTCCACTAGTTTGTTATAATTATTAATACAAAGATCGAACACTCAGAAAAAATTCCTTCGATCCGGCCGGATTTGAAACGACGTCTTCTAGCATACCGTGCCAGACGCTATACTAACTAAGCCTCGGAACGAACCAGCGGACCTCACGAATTTTTCTGTGTGCTTGCGTCGTGCCTTTGTATTTTGGTTTTTCAACGACTTTTTAGTCGTAGCGCCATCTATGAGAAATCTGTGACAGATTTATCATATATTTCACATAGAATATTGCAACGCTATGATCCTCAACGTACTTAGGCTGCCTTTCCATCAGAGATATGCGGCGTAGCGAAGCAGCGTGCGAGGAAAAAGTCCACCAATAGCATTACTTCATTTTCCTAGCCTCGCTAGCGCAGCTTCGGTGGAAAAGGATTAGCGGAGCTAAGTATTTGTACATACAAAATAGCGACAAATGTGTGCGAGAGATGTATGCGAGGAATGTGTGCGAGGGATGCGGGCGAGGAATGTGTGCAAAACGGTGTAGGAAACTAGAGCTACTGAAAGTATGACACTAACTGACACTGACACATCACCACTGCTCTCCCTCCGTACCTCGCCCGCGCATAGCTGAAAAGAGTCCGTAACGCTGCTCCACACCCTCTCACCGCCTAGCTACCTCACACAGCTATGGTGGAAAACATCGCACCATTTCACAGTGTCGCTATACGTCGTCGCCTCGCTACCTCGCACATCTTTAGTGGAAAGGTAGCCTAAGCCTCGATTACTACCAGAGTCGCTGTCGCCAAAATTCACACAATCCTAAGTTAAACACTATGAAATCCTGACAATGTTTGGCCGTACCAGTGGCGAGGCGTCAACTTTTGCCGCCGGGGCCAACCTAAAATTTGCTGCCCATTCTATTTTCACGATTACAAAAGTAGTTCATTCGGGCAGGTTATAACCTAAATATTAAAGTCCTAGGTTACAAGTCGCCGCAGGCTCGAGCTAAAGATAGACTGTTCGAATTAACAGTCTATCTTTCAGTCAAGCAGCAGACGGTTGCTGCTCGATTTAAAGGTAGAGTTACCTGTCCGTTTATGCTTCATGATTGTAAATAAATAAAAATGTTTTTATAGATTTCTCACAGATGGCGCTACGACAAAAATTAGTTAAAACCAGAAACAAAGGTGTGCAACAAGCACATAGAGAAATTAGTTAGGTCTGGTGGTTTGTTCCTTACGTTCTGGTGTATTTTTACAATAAGATTCCGGAGTATATATTAAGATTATTATTTCCTAAGTTTAAAATATATGTTAAAAGTATTTTAATTAAAAATTCGTATTACAAAATTGAAGAGTATTTTGTTAGATAAAGATGTACGGAAGGACAACGTGAGTCTTGATTCTACACAATTGTGATTGAAAGTGCATTCCATAGCATTTAAGTTTATTTGAAAAGAGCAATTTCTAGAGTTTCTTGCTCGTTCTTCTAAAGGAGGCCAGCGTAGTGAACGAACAGTAGCTTAAAAAATTACGTTTTCAAGTGTAAACAGTTCACCCATGGAATAAATGATTATTTACCTTTAAATTTGTGCTCAGTTAAGAGAGCGTCATCTACGGTATGGCTGGTTTGAGTCCAGCCGGATCGAAGACATTTTCCTTTGTGTGTGACATTTGTATTAATAATTATAAAAAACTAGTGTAGTACTCTCACAAAAATAATTTATTGTTATGGTAGTAAAACAACGTTTAGTAGCAGTAGAGCTCCTTTGAAAAGAGTTCGTCCAGAGAAGTACTGCTACCTTACTTATTTCTGTCGCCAAGCAGTAATGTCAGCGTTACGTATGCTGGACACTATACTGGAAAGGAACTAAAAGTTCCACGACGCCATATTTGGTTTGAGAGCGGGGCTATCCACGCTATTCTGTATCTGAAGCAAGCAACCCTCGTGTATGCTTGTTTCCTGGACTTGTCAAAAGCATTTGATCGAGTCAACTACGATCTGCTATGGCAAAAATTAAGTGAGACAGGCATACCGGGAGAATTTGTGGCATTATTTAGGAACTGGAACGGCAATCAGAAAAATCAGGTTAGGTAGGCTAATATGTTATCTGCTGAGTACAAACTGGAGTGTGGAGTAAGGCTATTTAACCTGTACGTTAACGAGCTGATCGGCGGGCTCAGCAGCATGCATGCAGGATGTTATGTGGGAAGCACTTGCATAAATAACTTTAGCTAGCGTCGGTGCGTTGACGCAGAAGCTTGAGACTTGTGAGGAGTATGCCATGGCACATGGATTGGAATACAACCCGAAGAAAAGCGAGGTCACGGTGTTTAAGGCGGGTAAAATTAAACCGTATTATGTTCCTCCTATTATGTTAAATAGAGTTCCGTTGAAGGTCACAGATAAAGTATCTTGGTCATATTTTAACAAGTGATCTAAACGATGATCTGGATGTTGAAAGGTAGCGCAGGGCGTTGGCGGTTTGTAGTAATATGCTTACCCGCAGGTTTGTTCGATGCTCTTACGAAGTTAAAATAACGCTATTTAAAGTTTAGTCTATCTTTTTACTCGAGCAAGCCAGTGGGTTAGGTATACAAAACGAGCCTTTACGTCTGCGCGTGCAATATAATAATGGGTTTAGAATGCTGATGGGACTGCCGACGTGGTGTAGTGCATCGGGTATGTTGGCGGTGGCTCACACGGACAGCTTCCAGGCCATCATGCGCGAAAAGATTGTCTCGCTGATGAGTCGCGTGAGGCCCAGTACTAACAGCATTGTAAATGCTATAGCGGGAAGGTATGAATGTCCTATCCTGAAACATTGGATATTCAAATTTAAATCGCGTATATTTGTTTTTTCAAACAAACCGACGTTTCGGGCCCTTTACAGGTCCCATGGTCACGGTTGACTGAGGTGGTACAGTCTTCAACCAGTTATGTCTAATATTAATGAAAACCACCCTATTTTTTCACTATAGTTACAAATATAGTTACTAAAAAACAAATATACGCGATTTAAATCCGGAAAAATAGTTTCATTTCCTATGTGTAACAATCGCGAAAACCTAAGAACTCGATTGGATATTCAAGTTAAGTGCGTAGCCCAGTTTGAAATATAATTAAGTTGCACTGATTATTACTAACCTTGATGTAAGTTCTGTTTTGAAGGGTAAGGGTGCTGGTGAAATTACAGGCTAAATAACATTATGTCTCAGGGTGACGGGCGCAATGATAGTGCCCCTCAGATCTTTGCAATTTAAAGCTCTGAGTGGCACTGTAACTGTTATGGACAAGCATGTAGCTTAACATCAGGCGCACGACTTGTCCGTCCCGTCACTTGATGTTATAAAAAAAAATCATTACTGCGTGTTGGTTTACTGGCTTAGAAGGGTGAGTACTGGTAAAATTACAGGCACCAGGGATTTGTCAACTTAAGTCTCAGGGTGACGAGCGCTGAAGAAGTGCCCATAAAATCTTTGCGATTTAAAGCTCTGAGTGGCACTGCAACTCTTATGGATAGGCGTATCGCTTACCACCAGGCGTACGACTGTTCGTCTCGTCACTTCATTTCAGCGTGTTAGCGCCCACTGCTGCGTATAAGCATCCACTCTATGGCGTCATTCTTTCCGGTCCCTTGCGATTCGTGTCCAGTGGTTTCCAACTATGGCCTTAATGTCATCAATCCATCGGGCGGGTGGTCTGCCTCTTGGTCTTTTTGCGTCTCTTGGCCACCATTCAGTAACGGCTTTCGTCCATCTCCCATCGTCCCTTCTAGCCAAGTGTCCCGTCTACATCCACTTAAACTTAGCTATCCTCGTACCCGCGTCTACTACCTTTGTGCAACGTCGAATGTCTACATTAAGTACGTGGTCCAGCAGAGAAATTCCGAGCATGTCGTGCTCCTTTGCCCTTTGTGTTTCTGGAATCTTGTGCACGTGTTCTTCGTGATTGGCCATGTCTCGAAAGCATAAGTAAGTATAGGTAGGACACATTGGTTGAACACCTTGGTCTGGTAACCTATCACAAACTCAATTTTTTTCCGAAATTACGTTTGTTTCAATTGTCTTTACACCGAAAACCGGAGTATAACGAAGCCGTTGTTCTTTCAGGATATGACGGATGTTTATCGCAAGGAAACGATTAGGTTTGGTTAGGTTAGGTTGAAAAAACCTTTTCCTCTCAAAATTACTTTCGAGGTTATGAAAATTCGACCAAACGTTATTTCTGGTAAATGTCATTTCGGACTACAGATAGGTAACTTGGTCTTCAGGCATTGAGGGATTCTCGACTTGAACACATCTTCCAACCTATTGAAGGCAGTCCATCCTAATTGACACGTCACTTGGTCATAATCACATTAACCTTACTGTATCACACGCAGCTATTTAGTTCTTCTTGGCGTATCGACTCTGATTTTTATATTTGTTGGGACCAGTACTTAGCGACTGACACAGTATTATGAGTCGCGTTGTATAGGTCCTCGCGTGTGCAGGTGTAGTGACACGCAGGACTAGAAAGATGTGCGATTGTCTGTGGGGAGCTACCAGACATACGTGCGCTCTTCGAGCTATAATCCCATTTATAAACAAATCAAAATAGTCTTTATTTCATAGGTAAGAATTATTACACTTGAAACCGTCACATTGGTTAAACTCTACCGCTCATTCGTAAGGTAGATTCCCCTGAGAAGAATGAGCAAGAAACTCTAGGGGTTTCTCTTTTGTAAATAACGTTAGTACACATTTACAATATATTTTTTTTGTTTTCAAGGATCGAGACTACCTCCTTGAGCTAAACGGGCTGCTACCACGTATTTTTATCATCCAAGTACGCAGAACTTGCACAATAGCTTTTAGTATAAAGTTTTTGTTTCACTATAGTTTTAAACCTCGTGAATGGCAAATTTTGTATATCAACCGGAATCTTGTTATAGAAGTGTATATATTTTTATTTTATTATTATTGCCCTTTAAATGAATTTGTGACTTTGTGAAGACGACTATCAAGAACAGCTAGTTTATTTTTATTCCTCGTATTAATGTTATGTTTGTCACTATTTTTCATAAAGAAATTACTATTCCTTTTAACATAAATTACATTTCCATCAATGTTCTGTGACGCTAGTGTAAGAATGTTAACTTATCTCTCAAAGATACTTTGGGCCCAGATTGTAAATTGCCCTAACAGCACGTTTCTGCAGGACAAAGATTCTAGGTGAGGCGCACTATGAGTTTCCGGAATGAATAAAAAAAATGCTATAAATGGTCATAAAAGAATTTATTGTTTCTCAAAATATTCTCCGTTAGCGTTAATACAGTTTTTCATACGAATGAACCAATTTTAAAAACATTTATGCCACTCCTCCGTGACAATCTCTGAAACATATTTTCCATATTCTTCAGCAGCCTCTTCTGGTGATGAAAATCGTTGACCGCGTAACTGGTTCTGTAACAAACCTACTTTATGTAATAGACGGCCTTAAGCCATATTGTTCACTTTTAGTTCTCGAAGAATCCGCTAGATGGCATTGACCCATTTGGCGTTATTTCTGAATCGCGGTGTTAAGATTTTCCCGAGAATGGAGACTACTCGAACACAATTTTGTTAATGGAAAAAGAAATCTGAGAATACAGAGAGCTCAATAAGGCAACCAGGAGTTGAGTCCCTTCTTGGGAACTGCTACCCGGATCTTCTGATATTTCGTATGCTCATATAGGGTGAAAGATTACCCATCATATAGGGTGAATAAACCACATCTCGCGGAGCGGTTTCCAGGAGCGAGTCCCTTCTTGGGAGCAACTGCCCTGACCTTCCGCATATTGGGTGAAATTGTATTGGCGAAGAAGATTTCTGAATATTTGGAGTTTCACTTGGCTTGTTATGGTAACGTCATCCAACGGACGAAAGAACCTCCCTCCTTTACAGTTCTTAATTTTTGGATATAAATAAAAGTCACAAGGTGCAATGTCGGGACTGTACGCGGGATGGCCCATAATGTAAACGTTGTTCACGTTCAAAAATTCATTTGTCTGTCTGGCCGTGTGAGAACTGGCATTATTGTGATGCAAGATGATACGGCGTTTACGGTTATTTTTGCGGAGTTTGTTCTATAACTTCCGGCAAACAAATGATACCAATCACTATTCACTGTACAACGATTCTCCAAAGCAATAGTAACCACGTGTCCAGTTTTATTAAAAAAAGAAGCAATCATCCGCTTATAGGCACATTGCACGCGCGCCACTTTGGTTGGTTTTGGCTCATCTCGAAAGACCCATACGCTCGATAGTTGCTGTTTTGGAATCGTAACTATAGATCTATGTTTCGTCACCTGTTACTATAACCCACACCAAATTTGACGCCCCTTCATTGAAACTGGTAAGTATGGCATTGCACCAAGTGACGCGATCCGTTTTTTGAGCCTCAGTCAAATTGTGTGGGGTCCACCGAGAGCACAGCTTTTTCACACCCAAATGTTTGTGTAGTATTGATTGTATTTGACTCATGCCTATGCCTAAAGATGCCCGAATTTCATGGTATGTCACATGCCTGTCTGTTTTGATCATACGGCGCACAGTATCTATAATTTGTTGTTCACATGAGTGGACGGGCGATCATCACGAAATTCGTCGCTGAGATTCACACGGCCGCGTTTGAATTCTGCAAACTAGCTATAAATAGTCGTCTTGCATGGTGCTTCAATTGCAAAGCAAAAAGCAGTTTGAAGCCGAGCGAAGCTGACGCCGCATTGTAAAAACCAATTGACAGTCAGATGAAACAAATTGTATTCTACAGCCAAAGAGTTCCATTTTCAAATGTTGTAATTACTTTTTAAATATTGTTTATGTAAGTGGCCAGTTCCGGAAACTTATAGTGCGCCCTATGTATTGATGTCGGCTGCATTACCCCAAAGCAAAATGCCGTATGACATTAGACTGTGCAAGTTGCTGAAGTAAACCAATCTAGCGGTTTCGACGTCTAAAAGTTTCCGTATTTTTTTAATCGCGTACACTGCCGTGCCGAGCCGTTTTGATAACTTACTTATATTATGAGGACCCCACTGCAATTTAGCATTTAACGTTATATCTAAAAATACAACTGTGTCCACAAAATTTAATTAAAATTTTTCGTTTCTGACTACAATGTTTGTAACCGTCTCTCTAACATTGGGTAATGTAGATTTGATATGTGATAGTGTGAACAATTTGCTTTTTTCTCATTATGGAGCAGGTTATTAACAGCAAACCAATCTTGTGTCAAAAACTTGTGCATGCTCTCCTTACTTCGGCCGACTTGGGTCTGCAGCCTATTCAGAGACTTCCAAGTTTACCATGAGGGCGGTGCTGCGACAGCGGGATACACACACAGCCTTATATTTCACTAATGAGCATGGGTATTTGTTTCATGGCTACAATGCCACAGAGCAGCTGTTAGTTTCATAAATTAATTTTCATATCACTTAGTGCTTCTACCAGTGCTTGACAGAGAGTAGTGACTCTTAATGTCAAGACCTTGTCTGCAACCACAAGCAACATCTAATAACAACACGTTTATATATTTCACTTATACACACGCACTTTCAAATTAGTTCAAACACACGACATCCACTTTCCACTTTCTTGATATACACTGCTCGTTAATTACCAATGTAATATACTTTAAGTCATCTTTAAATTGCACTAACTCTATTTATGAACATAACAGATAAAATCATATTTCTAGTTTAATTCTATTAATATCGTAGCTGGCAACTTACAGGAATTAACATTAAGTTTTTTCCCTGTAAGTTAGCGATTATCGCCAAAGTCATCGGTGTTTAAAAATAAATCGTAACTAGGTAGAAATAAAGTTTAAATTTACGTGAACGCTATTCGATGATAACTCGATAATCTTCGGTTTGTGGGCCGCCATTATTAGGTCGCGTAAAGTCGTATTACACTATGTTTTTTGCAAATATTGCGTGTATTTTGATGTGAGCGAATTGATTTCATGAATGAAATAAATGCCTGGACGATAGCGGCTTATTCAAGCTGTCATTGGTAAGATTCACCGGGAAGGCTACAATACGTCGTATTATCAAGGACTTTACGCACGCGTTTATTAATGAATTGTTTGAAATTTGGAATGTACGATTTTTAAATGGTGGGATATGCGCGCTGTCTTTTGAATATACATATATGGAAAATTTTAGGCAAGCCGGTGGGAATTGAGTTATATGGACGCCTCGCCACTGCTATTTAATCTTATACCAGCACAGTTACTCCACCGAAATGTATTGAAGTTAGTGTCTCAACGTCTGGTGTCTGTAGATTACAGTATGCTTAAGATTAACTTTGCGATAAAGCATGGTCATGTCTCGCAGATTTCATGTGAACACGTAAAAACTTTCGATTTATGTCACCCCATAAAACGGATACAACGATCCCAATAAAAAATCACCCCTTATAGATGAGGGTGACCATTTTTCGACGATCAAAAGGAATTCTGTATTTTTGTATTGTATATTTTGTAGTGTGTATGTAGAAGAAAAGTTTTATAATAGGAAGTAAAAATGTAACCACTTTGTTTTAATTTTTTTCTTTTTATTTTTAATTATGTCGAGATTTCCAGAGATTTCCAAAGTTTAAGTAAATATATCCTGCAAATATTATTGATTTTGCGCAGGAAGAAAGAAATCCTCATTAATGTCAACTTTATGTCTCATGGTCTAGGGCGCAGTGACAGTGCGTCTCAGATCTTTATGATTTAAAGGAGCTTTGAGTGGCACTGTCATTGTTATGGATAGAAGCACAACCCTAATGCCAACGACTTGTTCATCCTGTCCCCTTGGTCATTTAGATATTTTTGACGGTAAAATAAATGCGCATTGAATGTGATCCACGATGAAACATGTACCTACAGAATTCACACCTATATATAATGTCTATTCACTCTCGCCTTGAAAAGGTCAAAATTATAGCGTTCAGGAAACAAGTCTGCATAAATCTTTACCTTGTTCAAGCCTCTCATCTACCAATTGTTCATTCTGGAACAGGCGCATTAGTTACAATATTTAATGGACCGTACACAACCAATTATCTGCCTGTATTTTGTGGAGCGTAACAACATTAATAATTTATGTGCGTGTAGCCTGCAGTCCAATGATTGGTTGAGAACGATCCTAACTAATGGCTGAGAGGCAAAGCCAAGATATCCCTGATTTAGGAATAAGTCATGCTGGCCATAGGCCTCCTCCAACGACCGCCACAACGACCGGTCCAGGACTGCCTGCATCGTTCAGTGGATTTCCGCAGCCTTCACTTCGGTTCACCTGGTGGGTGGTCTGTCCACGCTGCGTCTTCTAGTACGCCGTCACCACTCGAGAACTATTTGGCCCCATCGGTTATCTGTTCTGTGAACAATGTACCCCCGCCTACTGACATTTAAGTTTTGCAATTCTTTAGGCTATGTCGGTTACTCTTAAACAACAATAAGTTAGAAAATTCTAGTTTTGACAATTCCAAGGGTTCGTTACTCCTGATCTCTATTTCAAACGTTGATAGCTCTGATATTGTTTTAGAAACAGCACAAAGCTTGGTTGGGCACTAGGAAGTTACGTCTGAAAAAAAACCTGGTGTAGTCTTCAAGTTCTTAGGTTTTCACGATTGTTGCACATTCAAAATGAAACTGTTTTATTCGGATCTACATCGCGTTTATTAGTTTTTTCAAACAACCCTACGTACGGGTTCTTTATAGATCCCATTTCAGACGTGACCTTATAGTTCCGAAAAAAGATTTTTATGTCCAATGTAAACGTTGGTCTCTCTAGTGAAAAATGTACGGATTTGTTGCATATCCCTCCGTCAGGGATACCGTGGCGGATATTATTTCTTTTTACATCGCCACTTTCGCTGTAATGTATGTTATACAATAAAAAGTTTACTCTTCGTTTGGTGCAAAGGTCTAATTTTACAATGTAGTGGTGTAAAACCTTTTATTATTATGTTTTTTCTTAAGTACTGTAACAATCATTAATTCCACATTCAACCGATAGCTGGCATGACCCTTTTACCATCGGACATCCAAATGTACGGCGGGATATCATACTTACTTGGTCGATATTCCCTTTAGATGCTTTTCATCGTTTTTTATTATGCGCACAGCCCTGGAATGGAATTCCCTGCCTGCTACTGTCTATCCGAACTCATACAACCCGAGTATCTTTATAGTGCAACTGAATAGGTATCTTTTGGCGAGCTAGTTCCATCGTAGATCCTATCTTTGCTCCAGGACTAGGTAGTGGTCAAGAGCAAGTCCATTTAATAAAAAAAATGAAGATGGAGGTAGATCGCGTTATCGAATTTATTACCTGCTATTTATGTACCTAAGTACATATCGCACGCTCAGATAAGGGAATGAGGGAGGCAGCCGGTGCGTTCCGCGTCGGGGCGATTCGAGCGGAAGAAAAATGCGCAACGGCTTTTTCAAACTTATTGCATGGACATAAAGTTTTTCTGACTGGGTCAAAGGTCACATTACTGCTTTGCGACAGAAATAGGTAATGTGGCAGTACTTCCCTGAACGAACTCTACTACGACTAATTGTCAGCTTGGTCGTTTATTTTTCGGTTTATAGCTACATTAGACCAACATGCCATTATGATAAATTAAAATTTTAAGCGTAAAGGTGCCGCGGTCCTATCATCAACTTAACCTTTTCCAAAAAAAATAAACATTTTATAACTCCCTTTTGCTATCAAAGTTTACATTTCATTCACCAATTTACCAAGTTACGCTGCTAACATAATTTTGGGTCGAAACTCGATAAACAAACTGGAAAGGGGACGAGCATAATAAACTAAGAATAAACATACTATCAAAGTATACGAACCACGCTAGGACATGACAGGTTGACGAATTAAGTGTTGTTCGTAATAATAATAATAAATGCGACTAAACAGTCGCTAGACAGAATTTCGAAAATATGGAAGCTAAACTGAAAAAGCAATGTGGTTGAAATAAGCAAGTTTGAGTTCTTAGGCTTTCGTGATTCTTGCACATAGGAAATGAAACTATTTTTTCGGATTTAAATCGCGTATATTTGTTTTTTCAAACAAACCAAGGTTTCGGGCCCTTTACAAGTCCCACAGTCACGGTTGAAATCGAACAAATATACGCGATTTAAATCCGGAAAAATAGTTTCATTTCCTATAAACAAGATTGTTTAATCTGAGCCTACCAAGCACAACGATTGTAGCCACAAGCAACAATTTTAATGAAATTTTAGTAGCAATAGAAACAAATTTAGTAGCAGTAGGTAGTTTCTTGTGAAAGAGTTAATCCAGGGGGCCTACCATAACCTTTCCAAAAACACTCTTATTTCAATGTAAGATTAAAGTAAGCTTATTGTAATATTACTAATATTCGTACCATGACGAACCTGTTAACCAAGTAATGTATTATTGCAAAAGTGATTGAAAGAACGAATGATTTCCCAATATTGTCTATTTCTTCCTAAAAATAGGAAACAGATAACGTTAAATAAACTATATAATGCCATGCATTGACTTACAATTATATGGACGTCGGGTCCGCGCTAAAAAGTGTCCGAACTTATAGGGCGTTAAAATCGTATACAGAGCGTCATTCACGCTTTAGTCTTCGTTTGTTTCTTCTGACAGCGAAGCAAGCAAAATTAGACAGTACTGCGATGACATTACAATTTAAATTCAACGTTTTAGCTTTTTCATATTCCTTTACATGTCACTACGTTTAAATAGATTGATTTGGGACATTTATTTCGTGGTTTTCGTATTAGACCCGTCGTCCATTTATTTATAAGTCAATGATGCCATGTCTTTCTTTTTTGATGTTCCGAATCGTCTTATCGTAGTATAATGTTTAAGTACTTAATGTTATTTACATTCAGGGAATTTTGACTGTGAAGAAAAGTGTGTACTATTAAAATCTATTAAAATTACGTTGTTTTCAATAATTATTCCGCATTTTCATGAAGAAAAATAAATAAAACAAGCTGAGTCTTGATAGTCACGTTGTGAGTTTGGACCTATAGTCTAGTGTCAAGTGTTAGTTTCGCCTAGGAGCATATAGATGGCGCTGTCATAATTTTACGAAATAAACATCGCGTATTTTTATTTAACGAATAATTATTTATGTGCTATTAAATAAAAAAAACACAATATTGGAGAGATATATGTAAATGAAATAAGTTCAACTTAACTTTTAATCATTACAAATCAACATTAAGACAATGAAACTGAAAATAATATTGTTTCCATTGCATCCGTGTAACTCACAGAAGAATTTATGTGGTCTGTGGTGTAACTATTTTAAGATTGCGAAATTTGACATTAGAGCAATATTACTTTAATGTCAAAGTCGCGTCATGGTACAAACTGAGTGAATGAATAGTCACAAAGCTACCAATAAAACATCATAGTCTTAACATTACAATAAGCTTACTTAAAGCGCATTATGGCAGGAAAAGTCAATGTCGCCGTTTATACGGTGGGGTGGTGCGATTCGTGACCCTGTATGGAGCACCCGCCTGGTCACACCGACTGACTGGCGTCCGGCGTTGCAGAGCCATGCTCAATGGTATGCAGTCTGGTTGAGCCAGCGGAAGTGTTTCACCACGTTCCGACTGACACAGATACTCACCGGGCACGGATGCTTCGGTGAGTATCTGAATCGGATCGGACGCGATACGACGACGCAGTGGCACCACTGTGGGAGGGACCAGGATTCCGCCCAGCATACGCAGGACCAGGACCAGGACTAGGACCGGGACCGGGACCGGGACCAGGACCAGGACCAGGACATTACAGGTATTAAGAATTAAACGTTGTCAAAGGTCGAAAAACTTGCTCAGCTTGTCACTATTATTGCTTAGTCGAAGTGACAGGTAGTTTTATAAATCTCAGCGTAAAAGCACAATATTATATAATCTCAGTACAGAGTACTAACAAAACCGACCTCAAAAGTACGTGGAATTACGTCTATTTGCTAAGTTTTATTGAAATATCCTAAGTATATAGAGAGAAAAACGCCATGAATTGGAGAATAGCAAAATCAACCATTAAAATAATTGCTCCTTAAGTAAAATTTAGGCGCTATTTATAAAAATGAATCTTCATGCGTGAACAGCCACCGACTTCAAAAAAAGGAGGAGGTTCTCAATTCGACTGTATATTTTTTCTTTTTTTTGTATGTATGTTACGCGATAACTCCGGTATTTATGAACCGATTTTCATGATTCTTTTTTTGTTGGAAAGGGGGTGCTTCCATAATGGTCCCATTTCATTTTGAAGAAAATCATCCACCTCTAAGGATGGCTGTTCACGCATGAAGTTTCATGTCTACAAATAGGGCCTAAATTTTATTATAAGGAGCAATTATTTTAATGGTTGTTTTTGCTATTCTCTAATTCAAGGCATTTTTCTCTCAATATACTTTGAGTAGAGAACCGATTTTTATTATCTCCTGTGTCAAGTTCTGTGTAGTGGCGAACTAGGGGACATTTGAATAAAACTTTGCAAATAAACGTAATTCCACGTACTTTTGAGGTTGGCTTTTTTAGTACTCTGTACTGAGATTATTTATAATATCAAGTGATAGGACGAACAAGTCGTGTGCCTGGTGGTAAGCTATATGACTATCCTACAAGTCCCATGTGCCGGTAATTACACTAGTACCCTTAGAGTTATCACCTAACATACATAAAAAAAAGATGATATTGACAGAAACAAACTGCAATACGGATCACTACCGTATATTTTTAACTGAAGCTGTTTAACTCATTGATAGAGAGTAACAGCGTTTACCGTAGAATTGAATATTAGAACATGATACTCGTACTATCGTGCCCCGTTTCGTTATAATGGATCTCAAAAACTAACTACGGGCTTTACAGTGTGATTTCCAAGTGCTTTCTGTCCGCTCACGCGATACATGTCGCCGTAGGCATACCATACCTAGAGGTGGCGGTGATGATTTTATACCGATTTATCGGATATCGAAGTTATAACAGGTAAAACATCTAATATTAATTACTATTTCGGTAACTTCTCTAGCAAACCATAAAGTTTTTAATGCCTGGGTCTGTCATTTAAAAAAAATAAACACCTTCAAAAATACGTTACGACAATCGTGTGTGCTATTGTTTGGGCTGGTGATTTCGGTGTTTATTTATTGAAAACATACCGTAAGTAGCATTTTTAAAGTTTACCCTGAATATAAATGTTTATAAACTATACTTTAAGGAGTAATTTTATGGTAAACGTTAGAACCGCTCAAACGGAATATTATCATATTTATCCAAGTACACCAAAAATTTCATTAGTGCTTTTTAAATGCAGGATTTGCGGTGTATTACTGCATTTTATTTGAGATGTTTTTGTTTGTAGTACGGAGGGTATTTATTTAGCAATGCAGAATATTCTTATTTATAAAAACTTGTATTTAAACTGAATGCTTTTCTAATGTGCGAAACAAAATAGCCGCCATTTTGCGGTAGGAGGAGCGCATCGCGTGAGCGGGTAGTAGCCGCCTACTGCTTTTCCATAGAGAAGTGTCAACAACATATTGACAAATTTAATGATTTACGTACATTGAACATTTTATATTGAATTAATATAAGCACGGCGACAAAAAAGCTACTGACATTTTTGAATGAGGTACTATTTAAAAGACTTTACAACTTCAAATGGCTTTGATTAATATTGAAATACCGCATAATAGTGAAAATGTTGAATCAATCACACAAACTGAACTTAATAGGATACGTATATAATACGATATACATTTTTCAAATGGTTTTAACTTCGTTTGTAAAAAAATACATTTAGAAATAAAATCAGTGTCCCTGCCGCACAACCCGAGCAAAATGAGCCGTATTAGTACGGGACAAAATTGAATTCGAGCTGAGGTAATATGATCCACGAAAGAGTTAATAATATATTTTAGTATAGTAGTTATACTACACAATTACGACTACTGTGCGGTAGAAATGTCGGAATTGAAACCAATCTAGCGATTTCCTTACTTATTTTTTTTATTTATTTTATTTCTATAAACTTTAAAAATATTACATGCAATGATTTCTTTACACCCCTAAACCTATATTGGTTTGCCTGGGTGCTGCACAATCCTCTTATAAATAATACAAAGTAACTTATTTTAAGCACGAGTATAAAATTTACACAACAATGATATGTATGTTATCGTCTCCTATCATTTTTTTTTTGTCGGTAGCAAAAGAAAACAAAACAACTAATATCGCCATTCGCAACACAAAAACCCGTTCCTGGACTCGCTTG
>NW_020655746.1:0-7244 GCF_003589595.1 Hyposmocoma kahamanoa | reverse complement strand
AACCAATTTGTAAAATGAACATTTCTAAATTAGTTACAACTTTCTAAAGTTAGTTACACTGCCACTACGCCCGTCACCCTGAGACATAAGTTGACAAGTCCCTTGTGCCTGTAATTTCACCAGTACCCATTCCCTTAAAATCCGGCACGCAGTATCTAATGGTCACATTACTGCTGGCGGCAGAAATAGGTAAGGTGACAGTACTTCCTTGGACGAACTCTTTCACATGGAGCTGTAATGCTATTAAAAGTACAGTTACACTATTTATGACCTTAACATCTTCTTTATTTCAATCACTTTCTTATTTCAGTACACTTTAGTGGAATGTTACAAGGTTGTACGCGATACTGGCAAACATTTTCTCTCTGATCTGTCGTAAAAAAACTTTGGACAAACTTTTAAGAGCCACGTATTTTCAATTCTGAAGTTCACATCTTGAGCTGCAGATCGCATGAAACTCGTTTCAAGTTGTATTCATGGTTAAAAAAGTAGATTGTATCATCAAAGCTGTTACTTTTGGAAACTGGAAATTCGCAAGATTTAGTACATTTATGAAAACTAAACTAAACATGTAAGTCATAAGTTTTAATAACAGTAGAGGTCCTTGTGAAAGAGTTCGTCCAGAGAAGTACTGCCACCTTACCTATTTCTGCCTTCAAGCAATAATGCTGGTGAAATTACAGGCACGTGAGATTTGAAAGTAATTTTAAAGTATAGTAAGTTTAAAGTTCAAAGTTCAAAAGGGCAAAGAACTAGTGGGCATAAATTCAGTTTTATAAATATTTATTCCAGTTTTAACAATGTTTATGATCTTTAAAATGTTTATCGTACAAGAGATTTTTAGTAACTGGTAAACGGCTCAAAAAAAATAAAAAGAGAAGACGTGTTTGTTGCCGCTGTCGGGCAGGGAGGGACGGTGGAATGGAACAAAATCAGAATGCGAGGCAAAAGAACTATGGTACAATTTAAAATTTAAATGCGAGTGGCCAGGAACCGGAGAAAGGCGATAAAAAGGTCGTCATCCCGATGTAAGTAGGTCACAGCGTCACATACTTATCCACTTATGTCTCAGTGTGACAGGCGCATAATTAGCAGTGCTCCTGAGATCTTTGAGAGTCTAGTTAATTCTTCACGTTAAGAAGAATGGTTATAGTTTTTATTGGGACTAAAACGAGGCAATATATAGCCGAGGTGGTTAGCCAGCCGAGCTTCAGCGAGGGTGTGTATTACTCTGAGGGTTTATATTGGCTTTTAGTCGTGAGATGAAAACTTTACTTTTCACTTCAATTGAGAGTAAAATAAATAATTTATTTATTTGAAATGTTTACGCTCTACACTAAAATCACGAAACGAAATTCTAAAGTTTTCGTGGTTTTGTGCTTCCAACAGGACATAGATTAAACGCAACAATTAGCTGTCTTTGGTAATCACAATTTGGGACAATATGAAAAAGTAAGTTTTTCTACATTGACCCGGCCGGGGATCGAACCCGAGACCTGAGAGATGGGGACACCAAGAAAACCGACTACAAAACATATCTGCTAAAACAGACACGTTTCTAAACTGTCTAGACGTAACCAAGTAATTTTAAGAAGCCGACGGTTCTAGTGAAGTGCAACTTGTCTTCATTCTTGATGATATACAGCTTGAATACTTGAGATGTTTTCACAAGTGTGGCTTGAGTTTAGTTATAAGAATAGTCTTGGATTTCAAAATGCATTTTTAAAAAGAATAAAAAGAAAGGAAGCAATGGAACATGGAGATTAAATTCAAAAGGGATGTAACGGGTATTTAGGGCTTTTCTAGAATTAAAGAAAGAAAAGTTATTTATTTGGTCTAGTTACAAAAAAGAAATTAAACTACATTAAAGCTTAAGCTTATTCAGAGAACCAAAAAGGTCCACCACTCAGCATGTGCCGGGCTGGTAGGAAAACAGACCGGCGCTGATATTCATGAATTAATAAAATTACTCACTGTAGTTCCGAGCGAATAAAGTTATTTACGTAGTTACAATCAGAATGCTATCAAAGTTTGTTATAATTATTGTAACAAACTAGTGGAGTAATTTCACAAAAAAGTCATTGCATATCATGGTGATGAAATATTCTGACATTATTAAAGTGACATTCTACTCAGCGGCTGGTAGCTATAAAGGTACCTCATTGAGTGAAGAAAAACTTTCATAGATTTCTCACAGATGGCGCTACGGCAAAAAGTCGTTAAAAACCAGAACCAAGACCTGCAACAAGCTCATGGAAAAATTCGTGAGCTCTAGTACAAGTACCTAAACAATTATTATTGCCTTTGGAGTCGAAACCCTTGGCCTGTGAGGTCCCAGTGCCCTTCATCTGTATAAAATGTTATCTAAAACTTAATAGACTTTAGAAAAATTAATAGACTGTCTGGGAAACCCAAGGGCATCTACCTTGCCCTACTTATTAGCATAGCCATACAAAGGGGGAACGATGCTAACATCTTAGGCACCTTGCCACGGGGACCCAATTTTATTCATATCCTAGTTTTATTTCCTAGTATAAATACTATATACAGGTAAGGTACATATAATGAAAGCTTAAAAGCTTTCATTGTACCTTACCTGTATATTATTACAATAATAAATTATTATTTCTCAAAATAGTAACTTAAATTTATAAGTACATTATTATAAGGGACTATTACATTTATAGAGTGAGGAAATTATTCAAATTTCAAATTGAATTTCACACATGAATTCCGAAAAACTCAGAGGTACAGGCCCTTATATATTGCTTATGTTATTGTACTATTATTTATGTTAGTAAAAATATTAATATTTTTATGAAAAATAGTGACAGACATAACGTTAATACGAGGAATAAAAAAAAACTAGCTGTGCTTGACAGTTGTCTTCACAAAGTCTCAAATTCATTTACGGAGCAATGTATACGCTTCTATAATAAGATTCCGGTCGAAGGTTTTGAAACTATTGTGTAATAAAAACTTTATACTAAAGGTTATTATTATACAGCTTATGCGTACTTGGATGACAAAAATCCGTGGATGGCAAAAATATTGCAATGATAAATGTCTTCAAATGTATATTTATAAAGACCGACCCTTAGAGTTTACTTGCTCGTTTTTCTCAGGGGAATTTGCCTTACGAATGAGCAAGAGAGTTTAATTAGTATGACGATTTCAAGTGTAATTTCCTTACCTATGAAATAAAGATTATTTAACTTTGAAATGTTTACAAAATCAACTTCTACAATCAGTAGAAAACACCCATTCTGTGCGTTTTAGCTGTAATTCGTCGAATCATTTCTCTTAATGTATACCATGTAATTTTTCGTGACTCGTATAAAATTTGACTCTCTGACCAGAGCTGTACTTAGTGACAGTTCAAGGGAAAATTAAATATATTTCTGTGTGAGGTACTCTAGACTTCTTCTGTTATTATTTGAACTTTGCAATGTACTGCCTATACGCCGAAGATTTGAAAAGATTGTAAATCGCAAATAGGGTGAAATATTAATAGATTAATCGGTCCAAGAATTTATTGTAAGTATAAGTTAAGACGAAAGAAAATATAATACCTGTAACAATAAAAGATATAAAAAACAGGTACAATATCAAAAAAACACTCCCTACTTAAATAGTAAAATGTCGTGAGATAAACTTACCCCGTAAGTGCCGAATTATACAAATATTACTAGGTTTAAGTGGTATTAAAATTGGTACACGATTTAGGATGGGAACTGGTAAAAGCAGGAGTGCTCGCTTCAGCGATTAGGCAGAGAGTGACGACGGAACGAAACAAAGTGAGAATGACGAGGCAACGGAATTAGAGAACGATTCAAAATTTGAAAATAAGTGGCCAGGACCCCGATTCAGGACTCTTCGATATCTTAACCGAATCGTTCGATTGGACATCATTTTCGAATCGAAGGGCGCTTTCCGAGCTATTTAGAACATTCGAGTTAAAACGGTCGATTCCGATTCGGATACGATATCGTTATCCATCAACGTTTACGCAGTTAGTCGGCGAATATAGATTATAAGAAAAATGAAATCCTTTTATATACATTTTTAAGACTTTAAAGTCCTAAAATATAGATTACATAGATATGATTCGGTTATTGTGAATAAAAATGAAAAGAAATCGGTCGACAACAGGGTTATCGTAAGGTAGTAATTGACCTGCTGGAATCAGAGAAAAGGTAATAAACAAGGTGGGATGACGATGGAAGTGGTATGCGACCTCACACACAGATTTATTTAAACACCTTTCATGGTTTGGCTTACTTGTGACAAATCGCAGAGAATTATTCTTCTTCAGCTTTGTAAAATCTGTACAACTGTACTGCGTACTAAAACGTTTTTATTTTTTTTATAATACTAAGTGACGAGAAGAACAAGTCGTGCGACTGGTGGTAAGCCACGCCTAGCCAATAGCTATATATCACGCCTAAAGCTTTTAATCGCAAAGATCTTAGGGGCACTACCACTGTGTGCGTCACCCTGAGACATAAGTTGGTAAGTCCCATGTGCCTGTAATTTCACCAGCACCCTTACCCTTCAAAACCGAAACAGAGTAATGTTCATATTACTGCTTTGTGACAGAAATAGGTAAGGTGACAGTGCTTCCCTGGACGAACTCTTTCAAAAATAACTAGAAACAATAATAATAAATTGTTATAATAATTATAACAAACTAGTGGAGTAATTTCACAAAAAATAATTGAATATCAATTCATTAAAATATTTTATTTAATACAGTGAATAGCGACATCTCTCGCCAGGACTGGTAGCTGTAAAGGTACTAACTGGGTGATAAATCTGTAATAGATTTCTCATAGATGGCGCTACGACTAAAAAGTCGTTGAAAGACCAAGTACAAAGACACGACGCAAGCACATAGAAAAATTCGTGAGGTCCGTTGGTTCGTTCCGTGGCTTAGTTGGTATAGCGTCTGGCACGGTATGCAAGAAGACGTCGTTTCGAATCCGACCGGATCGAAGGAATTTTTCTGAGTGTTTTTTCTGAGTGTTCTATCTTTGTATTAATAATTATAACAAACTAGAAACAAGTTAACATAATCTTGTTTTAAGTTTCTAATGCCTGAGAGCATAGTGTAGTAATTGTAATTGCCTTAACACCAGGTTAAGCTTATTCTGTAGTTAATCTTTTTTTAACGATTATAATATAAGGTATTTTATGTATGGCTTTCGTTTGAGTACGAATTAAGTGTTTCATACAACAAATATGTAAGTGTTGTCTCTAAATATATGCAATTTTTTTGCGTTACGGGGCGACCATCATCCCTTAGTACCTCTCTGTCTTCGACTTCTGAGTTTATTGCTTCAAGTAAATGAAGGGCCATGTCTCGCCATAATAATAATTGTAATGCTGTGGTGTGCCTTCTTCTTTTCATTAAAAATGCTGGATTTTTGTTTTTTCTCACTTTATTTCAGTTTTCGTGTCAATTAGCCCTTTAGCAATGCTATTTTAAGATTTGAGACGTTTTTAGCCAAACATTGTAATGATAGACGGTTTCAGGTTCGATTCCTGGTAGAAACAATTTGGGAGATCTTTTCTAAACTGGTTCTAGTCCTTGTGTCCTAGAAATGCCTCGGTGTGAATTTTCTTTTTCTTCCTCTTTTTTTAATAATAACGCGCACACAGTCTTATCCCCGCACTAGGGAAACCCTGTATCGCGTGTACCGTGGACACACACATAGACAACCTCAAATTACGTTGCTCTGGTATTCAAATCATAATAGATTTCCCTTTGAGACCAAGTAATTTTGTGTAGTTTTTTAGTACACTATTAAAATTATTTTGCGATTCAAAGTTCTGATCGGCACTGCTACTGTTATGGACAGGCGTGTCACTTAAGACCAGGACACTCATTCCACCGCACTAAAGAAACCCTGTATCGCGTGTGGCATGGACACACACAAAGACAATCACAAATTACACCCAAACTCACGAGAGAAATAAATGTCGGCCATACAACGGTCATTCTCGGACTTGTGGTCACTACCTAATTTCCGTGGCAATTTTTGTTATTTAATTGAATTTTTTATCGTGCAATATTATTTAATTTTCGAGAATGGTATCGTGAAATACTATTTAATAATTGCACGATAATATACTTGAAAATATTAAATAATAAAAATTGCCACAGAAATTAAGTACCTAGTGAACACTGTTCCGAGAATGACCGACAAATATTTCTCCCGGCCCAGGAATCGAAACAGTTCTAATAGTTCTAGTAATTCCGAGTGGCAGTCTGGCATGGTAACCGTTGGCCACGGAGGTAGTAATATACCATGAGTATGCTATAAGCACGGTTAGTGGAGATTTTTCGTTTTGTAAGCTGAGAAAGACCATAAAATATTATTTACAACTGAGGAGAAGGATAATGTGTGTCTTCTAGCTTACCGTGGCAGACGGTATCCCAACTAAGCCACGGAACGAACTAGCGGATCTCACGAATTTTTCTATGTGCTTGCGTCGTGTCTTTGTATTTTGGTTTTTCAACGACTTTTTAGTCGTAGCGCCATCTATGAGAAATCTATGGAAGATTTATCACCCAGTTAGTACCTTTACAGCAATGAGACCTGGCGAGAGATGTCGCTATTCGCTGTATGTTAAATGTTTAATGAATTGATATTCAATTATTTTTTGTGAAATTACTCCACTAGTTTGTTATAATTATTAATACAAAGATCGAACACTCAGAAAAAATTCCTTCGATCCGGCCGGATTTGAAACGACGTCTTCTAGCATACCGTGCCAGACGCTATACTAACTAAGCCTCGGAACGAACCAGCGGACCTCACGAATTTTTCTGTGTGCTTGCGTCGTGCCTTTGTATTTTGGTTTTTCAACGACTTTTTAGTCGTAGCGCCATCTATGAGAAATCTGTGACAGATTTATCATATATTTCACATAGAATATTGCAACGCTATGATCCTCAACGTACTTAGGCTGCCTTTCCATCAGAGATATGCGGCGTAGCGAAGCAGCGTGCGAGGAAAAAGTCCACCAATAGCATTACTTCATTTTCCTAGCCTCGCTAGCGCAGCTTCGGTGGAAAAGGATTAGCGGAGCTAAGTATTTGTACATACAAAATAGCGACAAATGTGTGCGAGAGATGTATGCGAGGAATGTGTGCGAGGGATGCGGGCGAGGAATGTGTGCAAAACGGTGTAGGAAACTAGAGCTACTGAAAGTATGACACTAACTGACACTGACACATC
>NW_020655745.1:0-24019 GCF_003589595.1 Hyposmocoma kahamanoa | reverse complement strand
GACCTGTTGCTTTAGATGAATCCAATCTGTTAATCTGTTTTAAAATAAATTTTTCCGTTATATTAAATGGTTGAATGATATCATAAGTAACGAACGAGTTAACAGCATTAGGAATAATTGAGTCTCTTGTGAAGACTGAGGAAAAGTGACTGGCAAAGAGATCAGCAACAGCCTGGTTATTATTAGCAGTAGTATCATTCAAAAACATATTGGCTGGGAAAGACGATTTACCGTTGCGCTTAGTTTTTATATAATTCCAGAAAAATTTAGGATTATTCGCTATTTTGCTTTCCAACTGCGCTTTATAATTATTGAAACACCGCTTATACAATTTGTTACAGTCACTACGTATACGATGGTATTCATTTTCATCTCTAGGATTATTATATTTATGAAATTTGCGTCTGAGTTTATCTTTTCTTCCTAATAACCTAATAAGAGTTGCTGTAAACCATGCAGGTGTGCCACTTTTTTTAGGACAGCGTTTAGGAACAAATTTGTCGATCAGTCTACGAAGTTCGAAGTAAAATGCACTAACTTGATCCTCGATATCTACACAGCTAGAAAATTTACACTCCCAATCCAAACTCCCCAATTCTGCTATAATATTAACATAGTCTGCCTTATAATAATTATGATCCGATCTAGGTTTATAACGAAGGTTATTTTTGATAAGATACTGTACATTTAACAGTAATCCTGGGTGATACGCATCTAAATTACTTAACAGATCTGGAGGCAAGTTAACTTCTACATTTCGGTTACTAGTAAAAATAAGATCTAACATTTTCCCATCCACATTTGGCACTCTATTAACCTGGTATAGTTTATTGTTGTACATGAAGTCAACTAAAATAGATTCCATTTTACTACTACAGTTCATAGGGATCATTGACTGAGTATCAGTAGACACATTCCATATTCTTTTACCTTGATTAAAATCGCCCAAAATAATTATATCGTCGACTTGACAAACAATATCACTGGCATTATTAAAAAACTCTAATTAATTATCCACGTTGACAGGTGGAGGCAAATACACAACACAAACAGCTACCTTTTTGGGACGACCATTAACCACCAAATGAATACTAACCCATAGGTCCTCACAATTAGTTTCCCATCTAAGGACACGAGAAGATCGAATATTTTTAGATACAGCTAACATCACACCTCCACCATCTAGCTTACCACCGCGCGTTATTACTCGATCTCTACGGTACACCTCGTATCTATTGTCAACAATTTCCCTGTCACTAATATTTGAATTTAACTATGTTTCTGTAAAACCTATTATATCATAATTGTCCAATAACACATTTTTATACACTTCATTAGTTTTGGTCCTAAGGCCTCGAACATTTTGGTAGTATATGCTAACCATTGTAAATACAATAATTCCAAAACATTTAATATTACAGCACTCAATAATTCAGCAGGTTTTACAATTATATGATTTTATTTAGACTATCCTTATCACCAATGAACAGAACTCCACTACTTTCCTCAGATTTTCGCACAAATATACGTCCGTTTCTGACCCAGACAAATTTGTAGGCCATTTCCTTCGCTTTCTTCCTTGTTGCAGCATGGAGAGACTTATTGGCAGGCGTAAGGTGTTCTGCCACAAAAATCGGTGTTTGTGGCCCAGCTATACCCAGATGTTGCGAACTAAGTTTATCTAAATTTTGCTTATTTCTATTAAACTTCGAAACTGCTGCCAACAGGGCGTCGCGTTGATCTGCTACTGCTCTTATCCAGTTTTGCAACTCTAGCTACGTGTAGGATGTCGCCATCATCAACAGGACTTTTTACTACTTCAGCCAGTTGTTTCACGGTGATAACTAAATTTTCAGTGCGGTGTTCAGGAACACCGTTAATTTCGACGTTGTTTTCTCTCATGTGCTGTTCAACGAGAGTAAGCCTAACTGACAAATCCTTGACAGACGACGCGAGAGCTATATTTTCCGTTTCCAACCTGTTCATTACAGCGCACTTCTCGTCAAATTTGTTTTTTAGATCCTCATACTGCTGATTGAAGAATGTCAGCGATTCTTTAAATTCTAAGAGTTGAACATTAATATGTTTCAATTCTTCCGACACATACGTCCTTATAGTTGATTTAAGTTCCTGCTGCAGTATTTCACGCAAACGACATTCTGATACAGACATCCCTACATCATCGCTGATTGGTGCTGGAGCATTGCCCTTGCCGCGAATAGTTACATTGTCATCTGGTCGTGTGTTGGGAGGGACAGCATCCGCTGTAGCACCACCCCGAACTCCTCGCACTGGTGTGTTAGTATTATCCCCCCCTTTACGACGACTACTGCAGCAAGCGACGCAGCTCCATGTCGTTTTATATGTATTAGAAAGCTTCTTGTACTGTTCTATGTCCAAGCGGCAACAGTCTAAGTCGTATCGCTTACTACATAGTGAGCATTGGAGAAAATACATTCCTAAATCTGAAAGGCAACCCGCGCACTGATTTTTTTTTTTGGCATAGTCGTAATTTTAAAAGTAACAAAAGAAACCAAAAAAAAATAAAATAAAAAATAAAAACAAAATCAAAAATCCACTACAGAAGCGAACCGATGACCGTCCGGGTCCGAGAGTCAAACGTTCTACCGCGACGCCAAACTCGCCGATACAATGCGTTCGAAATAGCAACTCAGTTGATACTATGTAGGTTTTTATCGCAGAGTCGCTAATGACTTCAAGGTCTTCTATTGTTAACGTTCACTAACCTGACACAAAAATGTTCAACACGGGTAACGATCACTATGCACTTCTTGTTTATATCTTATTATTAAGGGCCACTTGAAGATGATAATGGCAAAGATATATACACTATTAGATTGTACTCACTATTAGGAATACACCGATATATATTTGTTAACGATTAATAGTTTAATTAATTATTCGCACTTAAAACTGATTAATATACGAAGTTCAAAATGAATACGTGTTGCCTACTTTATTGTTCTTTTACATCATTTATTTATGTAGAGGTGTCCCCCCAGAGGCAGCACACGAAGGCACAATTGTATGACAGCTCTGCGTTGCGTATTCTACACAGAGAGCTGCAGCGACGTCACAGCCGCCACGGTTCACGCTATTGTCGCGGTTAAGCGTATGGCACAAGAACGCAATTCCAACGCACACTTCGTTGACCACTTGGGACGTCACACACAATGCACACGTCGGATTGACCGCTATTGTTTATTATTTTGGACGATGTATCCACTTTTACGGCTTATAAAAATTTAAAATAAAGTTATTAATTACTGTAGGAGATACTGTTGTACGATTTGTGAAATTTTGCACTATAATAACAACGATGGTACACGCAATACTGAATAAATATGTTATGAAGAATGACAAAGACTTCTTGACCGTCAGCTGATTTTACAAAGACTAACTACACTAACTACAGTTATCGATTTTCGGTTTTAAATATTTATAGAAAGCTTAAATATACAATATAACTCACAAAACAAACAATTTCCAATAAGTTCTAGGCTTTTTCAAGCTAATTTCAACTTAGATTTACTTTTTTAAAAGAAAAGAAATTTTTCTCGGCTACTTCATAGTCATTCTTTAAAAATAAAAATGGCGATAAGAACTTAAAGCTTTTTTCAAAACACAGTTGGGGCATTTTGTCTATAGCTTTATCTCTAGAAAAACTTTAGAATACAAAAAGATTATTTTTACTTGCTTTAGTTTACTTAACCTTGTAGAAGAACTTATACTCCTAGGAAGTTTTTATGATTGTCTACAAAACGCGATGTTTCTAAGCGATTTTTCCTTTTCACAGTATTACAAAACCTTTGTAAATATTTAGCGTATTATGCAATAAAAAGCTTTTCAAAACACTAGGTCAAAAAAACAGTTGAAAAAATCCAATTTGTCGCATAAAAACGATATTCTGTATAATTATATGACTAAAAAAGTGGATAAATTCCCTATCATATAAATATAAGGAATATTTTAATGACATACCTAACTTATGTTGGAAGAAATAAAATTTTCATTATAAATTTGAGGTTATTTCTTCACGCCAACCACATTTCACACAATGATTTCACTGTATTCTATTGATAGACGGCACAATACACATACACAACATTGAAGTACAGTAGTTTACGCGCTTATTAAATTGATTTTATCATTTCACAACACGGAATTACTTCACAATGTTTATTTATTTGTCAACAAACAAATGCCGGCCACGACCGGCCCGAGAGTGAATTACGATTATTGTATCCAGCGTTGCCAATTTGCGGGGAATTCCCCAAATTGTGGGGAGTTTCAACTAGATTGGGGTTTTTTGTGGGGATTGGCGCTATGTGAGGAAAATGTGGGGATTCTAACATTTTATCATTTTGTTTAATCTATCAATTGCTGATGCGTCGCTAGTTTGATCGTTACTGTTAGAAACACTGTGATGAACTATATCGACGTGTTTTTCAACATCGCACATTCCCCGTATTATTAACAAGTAGCTTAAGTAGAATTATTATTAGAGCACTTGGTTCTGAATTGTATCTTGGTTGTGAAATTACCAGTCCGTGCGTGTTGAGTTCGCGATTCTTTCTCCCACTTAGGCCGGTCCCCGGTATGAAGCGAAACGAAATCAGCTACGTTATTATTATTATTATTTAAGGTCATCCAATTTTATAAGTTTACTTTTTACATTCTGTTTACATTCACAGCAAACGTAATAGATTATTACATTTTGAGTTTCTAAATTCTTTGTTATATTTTTAAGCGATGTATTTATAATAAATAATGAAATTCGAGATGCGAGGAATTTGTGGGGAACATGAACTTTGCTCTCCCCAAATTTGAGGATTTTAACCCTGATTTTTGGAGATTTTGAAGAATTGGCATTGGCAACGCTGATTGTATTGAATGATATGATATAATGACTTAATATCCAAGGTTCACTACCTCCACTAGATCTTTTAATATTCTTTACTTTATCCATTTCGCATAAACTCTTACAACGTCCAATAGAGTAAAAACCCTAATTGTAGTATTTTTTTAAATAAAATCTACTGAAGACGCGCTATAACATGTTTGTTAATAAGTACAAACACTACAGAATGTCTATAAATAAATATATCTAGAATAAGCTTAAGAACACTAGTTTTTAGAGTATTAATAGACTTTACTGGATTTGAATAGAACAATTTTACTAAAAGTAATCAGTTGTTCTACAGATGAACTTAAAATAAGGACTATAACAGTAAATCTGAAGAGAGATTACACTTAATTAAGTTGTTTGGTATTAAGAAGGTGTTAAAATTTTGACTTGAGTGAAATAAGTCTATAAGAACAATTTCTTTTTTCTAAAACCATTTATAGAGAACTATTATCTAAATCAATATCATATTAAGACTGTTTATAGATATAACAGTTTTAAGGCGTATAAAGTGTGCTCCTTGGGATGTCAACAATGGAGATGATATATTTTTTGATGGCCGCTTCAATCTAATTTTGGTTACTTTTCTACGATTTTTTGAGGCGTAAATGTGTATAGGCAAATTAGTTTCAACTTTATCTGCATAGAAACGAGGAGCCAAGTTTTTAACGAGACGCGGTAGGCTTTCTAACAAAAATTTCTTGATTCTGTTCATATTGAATTGCAGGTTCTCGAGTTTCATTCGCTCGAAACTGCCTACAATTTGGGGAATTCCCCACAAATTGGCAACCCTGGATACAAAAGTCGTAATTCGCGCTCGGGCCGGTCATGGCTGGCATTTGTTTGTTGACAAATAAATAAGCATTGTAAAGTAATTCCGTGTTGTGAAATAATAAAAACAATTGAAATAAGCGCGTAAACTACTGCACTTCAATGTTGTGTATGTGTATTGTGCCGTCTATCAATAGAATACAGTGAAATCATTGTGTGATATGTGGTTGGCGTGAAGAAATAACCTCAATTTTGTAATGAAAATTTTATTTCTTCCAACATAAGTTAGGTATGTCATGAAAATATTCCTTATATATATATGATAGAGAATTTATCCACCTTTCTAGTCATAAATAACACATTCCATATAATTATACAGAATAACGTTTTTTTTGTGACAAATTGGATTTTTTCAATTGTTTTTTTGATCTAGTTTTTTGAAAAGTTTTTTATTGCATAGTACGCTCACTATTTCCTATAACTTTATAAAGGTTTTGTAATACTGTCAAAAGAAAAAATCGCGTTTTGTAGACAATTATAAAAACTTCATAGGAGTGAAAGTATTTCTACAAGATCAACTACACTAAAGCAAGTAAAAATAATTTTTCGTATTCTAAAGTTTTTTTATAGATAAAGCTATAGACAAAATGCTCCCAACAGTATTTTGAAAAAAGCTTTAAATTCTTATCGCCATTTTTATTTTTAATGGCTATGAAATAGCCGAAAAAGATTTATTTTCTTTTTAAAAAGTAAATCTAAGTTGAAATTAGCTTGAAGAAGCCTAGCCTGGACGCCCTGGAGTCGCTGCGACACATCGTGGAGGAGGGTAACGGCGAGGGGGAAGGCGTGGTAGCTGTGTCGTTGGACATAGCCAACGCCATCGGCACTCTCCCCTTCGCCGTTATCAGGGAGGCGCTGAGGTACAATAATATCCCCAGGTACCTCAGCCGTCTGGTGGAGCACTACCTGGAGGACAGGGTGGTGCTCTACCAGACGAGGGAAGGGAGGCGCGTCGAGCGCCCAATGAGGTGCAGAGTACCCCAGGGGTCCGTATTAGGATTTGTCTTTCCAGATGCATTGGATTTTTTTGGGACTATCTAGATAGACGCGCTCCAGTCAGAGGCGGAAGGTCGAATGATTCCTTGTTCTAACGTATTTTGTATCTGCTTTCTAATTTCGTCTCTATGAACATGTGGATATCTATAGATATCTATAGATATCCACATCCTATCCTAAATAAAATCCTAAATCCTATAGGATTTGCTGTATACGGGTAGTTCATCAGTGGTGTGAATTTGGTGCTTAATTTGGTTAGTGAACGTCAATTTTTCTCCCTCTAAGTAATATATATCTGCGTATTCGCTACATAAATTCATTAAATTACATTTTTCCTCTTCGTTTAGGTGTTCAGTACGTAATTGTGATATGACATCACGCGCGCTGTCACTGACCCTTGTAAATTGCATAGTTTGCTCATTGAAAACATGTGCTTGAATAGGTTCCGGTAGGTAAAAAAATATGTCATTATTTGTCCGGTTTGATACTTGTAGATATGCAAAATTGTCGTTTGAAATTGAAACACATTCATGAATATTACAACCGGAAATATTTTGTTCGTTAATATAAATCGCACCATTTGAAATTGTAGTAGGGGTTTTAATTATTTTAGAGGAAAGCGCGGGGATTATTTCCTAAAATAAATTTTGTTCTCCGGATGTGTAGACGTCGATGTCGCTGGTAGCAAATCGAGTTATAAGGGACTTGTTGCCTAAGTCGATTTTTGCCTGCCATTGCTCAAGTAAATCGCAACCTCTTAATCCATCAAAATAATCATGAAATTTATAAAGAAATAATTTTATATTGTTCTGATCATGGAAATCGCTGAAACAAGGAATTGTGACGGAATAATGATTCATAGTCGACGCGTGTACGTTCGTGATAATAAATGGGTCATAATCGCAAGTTGCATCAGGAAAGTATTTAGTTTCTGCTTCGGGATTAAGGAATGATTGATTCGCACCCGTATCAATAAGAAGTTTAAGAGGCGGGTCAGCTATTTGAATATAGGGAAGTTGACTTTTGTTGGTTCTATTCGGGGGTACAGTTGTTCGGGGCCCGGTGAAAATTTTCTTCGGGACATTCATTAGGGTTCGACGTAGCAAAATCATCGCTTTGTGTGTTGAAAAATTCTATATGAGGTGGCAATTCATTTGGGTGGGTAAAAACCATTTCGGGTTGGTACGTTTCGGGGGAATAAAGGGTTTCGTCAGTAAAAGGATAGTCGGCATAATAATACGACTGTACATCGCATGGACTGTAGAATTCATTCAGGTTTAATTCTTGGGGCTTAAAGTTTGGATATGCGTTACCACGTCGTTGGTAGTCACGTCTTGTTGACGGCAATGTTTGTGCGACGGGATGACTAACACCACTCATAGGTTGGGGCGGGTATGTTTTATGGGTATTATGATTTTGATAAAAATGTTGCGGTTTGGGTGGGATTCTGAAACCAGTAGACATATTGGATTTGGGGAGAGATTTGAAATTTTGTTGTGTCCGCGAAGGGCCTTGATTGACAGAGTTTGAATGGATAGGAATATTTTGAGAATTATTTCCGTACATAAGACGTGGTAAATTATTTTTTGAACTCGATTGAGAATACAAATTTGGTGAGATAGGATCTGATGTAGGGTTTTGAAACCCGAAAATAGGTGTCGTGAAGGTAGTTGTATTTTTCGGAGTAGATGGTCTATTTTTGGTCCGTTAATAAATGACGTTAAATTCTCCTTGTGCAAACTTAAGTGTATCTTCTAGCGAACCCGGTCGCATGCATCTAATTCGGGAACCAAGGGGTTCATTCAAACCTCTCAAATAGGAATGAAGAACAAGTTTTTTGTACAAAGTACGTTTTGCTTCAACCGTGGTGCTTACGGGGTCATGCTGTAACTGTACGCAAGTCATAATCGTACCTAATAGATTTTAAACACGTTCATAAAAAATGTGGGATGTGTCTTTGGTCACTGAATTATTTTTTAGTGTATTTCTGATTCCTTCCCAAGTAGTTGGGGTACGTTATTTTATTTAATATGCCATTTAACAGTGATAAATTTTGCAAATTCATTACCAGGGGTAGGATTTATGTAATGTGTTATTAACTGGTCACACAAATTTAGAAATCTGACAAGAACATTTGGGTTTCCGTCAAATTCGGGAACACAACGAAGTGCTTTGTGAATCGCGTCAAGATCGACGTTAGACATATTAGATTTTGAATGTTTTGCACTACTATGTTTAGACCAATCTGATTCTAAATCTTCTACAATAGTGCATAACTTTCTAGCAGCATCAATTTGCGTAATACGAAGGTTACATCTGTCAAATCTGTCTGTAGAACTAGTCCTAAGTCGGGCTGAATTAGGGTGAAAAATTTTGAATGATTAATAAGGCACTTATAAAGAAAAGAAAAAAAATGGGTAATCGATCAATTAGGAAATTGGCAACCAATAGGATATGTGTACTTACACCAATATCTGCATATTTTCTTTGTGTCTGGAACCTTGTTCTATCGATGTTTGGATCCCTCTTCACCTCCGAATGACAGCCTCTCTCCGTAGGTACGTAATTGTAGATTTTTCCGTTCTATACGAAAAACAGCAGCGAGATTAAGATGAATCAACTACTACTGACTCTACAACTCCAAGACTGCGCCATTTATATAGGGTGGCCACAGTGGAGATGAAGTAAAGACGAGAAAATATAATGAATAACTATATTAAATTTCCACAAAGGTATTTCTTAAACTAAATAATTTTAAGAACGTCCGAAGTTAGGTACGTTAGGTCTAAAAGTGTCTTATAATTATAATTAAAATGAAGAATTTTGCATCGGTCGCATTGCAACGCACGGGGCGCGCGTTCCGGGGTGCGCGAATGCAAGCACATCGACCTGACGTTTTAGGTATGTGTGTTATGTGCAAAACTAGATACATAACATACGCATACATCAATTACCCGGATCAGATTTAGACCACTACTGAGCGTACTGACGGACCACCTTTCCAACAAAAGAAGAATCATCCAAATCGGTTCACAAAATGTCGGTTGATCGCGTGATATACAGAAAAAAGGAAGTACAATCGAATAGGAAATGAAACTATTTTTCCGGATTTAAATCGCGTATATTTGTTTTTTCAAACAAACCGTCGTCGGTCGTTTTGGGCCCTTTACAGGTCCCATGGTCACGGTTGACTCTTTATGTTTGAAAAAACAAATATACGCGATTTAAATCCGGAAAAATAGTTTCATTTCCTATGTGTAACAATCGCGAAAACCTAAGAACTCGATAAGTACAATCGAATTGAGAGCCTCCTTCTTTTTTAAAGTAGGTTAAAAAAGGTAACCAAAATCAGTGCTTATTTATTAGAAAACCAAGATAATTAATTATAATAACTCTTGATTGTAGCTCAGTCTCTTCGGCCTTTAACTGATTCAGATTCATTGATTCACATTTAATTTCGGCTTGCTGCGGTGGCTTACTCGCGGAACCGAAGGCAAAGAGATGTACTACATGTACCTTATACTTTTCATGGGATTCCATGAGATGTTATTAAAACTTGTCTTGTTCCAGGGTTGAACGTGTACGCCATCTTGTTGTATCACAGTTTCTACAAACAACTGAACGAGAGGGAAGAAGTGTAAACTACATACCTAACATTGAGTACCTAATACTCAAAGTTATGTTAAGTATAAAACACAAATAAGATTAGGAAAGATATTATTTAATAGGTTTGAGGTATATTGAAAGTTACTATGGAAGCGGTCGGAATAAAAAGGCCTCGCTTATAAAGACTTACACGTTCAATTTTAGTGTCCATCATACTTCACGTGTAGAAAATAGTGCAAAACAAATTTTATTCCAACACAAACAATTTGTGTATTATATCATATGAGATCCCTGACTCTCAAAGTAGGGCAACCTGCGACATGAGAGCCAATGCTCCTCCGCGCGCTTAACTGGACAACTTTACACGACACTACTACACAGGGACACAACAAAGTCCCCTATTCTTTTGTTTGTGACAATCAGAAATCAAGTAGAATACAAAAAACAATAATCTCAGTACAGATAGAGTAAAAAAACCGACCACCAACCAAGTTTACCAAGTTTTATAGAAATCGATTACCGGAAAGTGCGCGAAACCGGATTCATCGCCTTGTTTGCCTTCTTAGAGGTGGAATATTTTCTTCAAATTTGAATGAACCACTCACACAACACGGAGGTGCCCTTTTCTAGCAAACAAAGACCCATCAAAATCGGGCCACAACTCGTTATCGTGACATCCACCACACAAAAAAAATAGAATGCAGTCGTATTGAGTACCTCCTCCTTGTTTTGATATCGGTTAGAAAATAGAAAGATAATAAGATGATAATAAATAGGACCTGTATACGCGATTTGAATCCGGGAAAATAGTTTCATTTCCGATAATATTGATTTCGATTTAAGACAATAAATACAAAATATAAAAAATAAATAACAAAATATTAACGCACACACGTGTAGTTTAGCAATAACTTGAAATTTTGTAATAATACACTCTGGTGTGACCCGCGAGTGTTACAATCAGTTTACACGTTGGTTAAGGAAAACGTACTTCCCTCTCTCGTTTGTGGTATCATGAAGCCACGTGTGATCACACAAGTACGTCAAAAGTGCTTCTATCGCACGAAAATCACAAGAATAATACGAACCATATGAAATAAATTACGTATGCGTAATCAAATTTTATACTCAAAACCTGAAAAGAAAGAAAAGCTGTAATTTTACATCTGTGGTCTTGTTTATTTTTTCTCAGATGAAAGACGGCGAGACTTTTGGTTGACATTTATGTTGCGTCGGTGTAAATCGATATAAAAAAAGGTTTTACTAGGAGTCCGCGACACTGCCTTGTCCGATCTCTAATTATAACAAACTTTGTTTTTTTACTTCCCGCTTTCTACTTTCTTTTCAACTTTTTTACTTCATTTTGAAATTGAAAGTTCGCCGTGTGTGGCGAGTTTTCCTTCAAGTTCTATTATTGCCCGATCGTCTAAGTAGTAGAACAAAAAATATTTATTTCGACGTTATTAATGTCAATTACAAATTGTTACTTCAAAATAAAATACCTATGTAATGTTAATCATTATAAAGTTTTATTTTTAACATACTTGTTTCCTGTTGAGTAATTTTACCATTAAGAACATTGACTTACAATTATATTAAGAACAAGAGCTATTCAACTATGGCACAGCGGTTATTCGAATAACGTCTTCGTATAAATTGTATATAAATTTAATAAGATTGTCAAAACCTATTATTGAGTCACGAATCTTCTGAATATAAATATCAGTGGTGCATGCTAGTGGTAAGGGTGTCGGTGTCCTCGCTTAGTCTGCGATGGGGGCTGATACCGAAGACCTTTCCGCGCTGCAGGCCATCGTACACAGCATTCACCACCACCAACATGTGGATTAGGATCACTGAAAGCAGAAACAAACTTGGTTATTGTTTACTGCTCTATTTTATATAGACCGTTTTGTCAACCTCCCATGACAGCACACCTTTTAGTTCATCTGACAAACAGCCACCACGCCCGCCTTTACCCACTCGTAGAGCTTGTTGTTAGTCAAAATTATAAAGAGATTGTTGCTTACAAGATGCGCCAAAGAGCAGTAAAGCCATGGCCCAATGTTTCTCGATCAGGACCAGAATGCCTCCCAGCATTAAGACGATGGTCAAGAACACGCAGTAGCCGAAGTAGAACAACACAAACCCGGATCGTCTCTGGAAACATTTTTTAAGTTCATTACCCTGCTGCGCTGTAGTCGGGTAAAAATGTGAATTACAGTAGTATGCAGTCACCTGGTGGTGTGTGGCCAAAAAATTGGTATGAAAACCTACTCTGCTCTAAATGAATGCCTCGTTTGAGTCGATGCCAACACGTTTTACGTCAAGTGAAGCTGCTACTTAATACATAATCATATAATCAACCATTAATTTCTCATAGCTCTCTAAATTTATTAATTAGTTGAAATTTTTACGGTAATTAATTACCGAAACATTTTGGGTGGTCCTAACAGCGACCAAAAAGCACATACCATATTATAAATTTGTCCTCACCTTTTGTAATCCAATCATCAAAGAAACAGAAGCGACCGTAGCCAACGCGCTCACAGCCAAAATCACGCAAAGCACGATTCTTAAAGCTTCCACAGAGATACTGATGTTCAGCAAGCTTTGGAGTTTGTGTTGATCAGTGGCAACAGCTGGGTTCGACTCCAACTGGAAATCTGTTCTGGTATCCAGTGAGAGGAACACGCTGGAGACTACTGTCAATACGCCGGAGAAGATCTGGGGGAGGGGTATTTGAATGAAGAAGTGGAGAGGGTCAAAATGAAATAAGTAACGCGGCCCCTTAACGGGAAACGACAGAAACTACCTAAGTACGTACATCTCAAATATAGCGAGGAGTGTGGTATTCAAATAATATTAAACGAATTTAAACGTTTATTTAGAATTATGTTTTTAAATATGACAACACACTCTACTTAAAGCTATGGATTTACCTAGGTACAAGTGTGCAATGGTACAGTGGTTTTATTTTTATATTTGTAAAATTTTAAAATGTTATTTATTGTTAAGTTACTAAGGACATTACACTTATTTGTTATATTTAGTACAAGGAAACTAATAATTATAACTGAATAAATACGAAGTGACTTAAATACGTATTGATTCGATTTTTTAATGCGAGCTTTGACAACCTAGTAGAAGGATGGTTGCTTCTCAATGGAGAAGTCGACTGACGGTTCGAATCTCTGTGGCTGCATGTTCATACCTATGGCTGTCGTTTATTCTAAGTTGCCAACATTTGTAAATATTTGGATGAAGATGATGAACTTTTTAATACTACCAAATTCATATCTGATTCATCCGGGATTGATGATCCTTTGTATCCACAAACTCTCTAGTAACGGCTTGCTTTTTTTTTGTGCTTTTGCTTTGCTTCAAGTGGTGGTGCAATCCAGTGCGCCAATCGTCAGTGAGCTGTTTGTTCAGTCATTCGTTGTAATTTAATTAGTTTATTTCAACTTACCATATCGGGATAACCTTGTTTGTTGTTTGGTTTCGTCTCAATAAGATTGATCTAATAAAATATCGTTGTTTTTTTTATCATAACCCATAAAAATATTACTGGGGAAAAACCATTTCATATAGAATGGTATCAACATAATATTGTATCATATTTTTATGTATATTTATTATTTACGGTAACCTATCACAAACAAGAATTTCTTCCGAAATTCATTATTTCGAACACGGACTTTATTTAATTAGAGCGATGACTGTTTTGGTATAAATTTATAATACAGAAGTATCTTACAGCAGATGTATCGTTTGTCCGAAAAACTATTATCAGAATTTTTTTTTTTTGGCAGAAGTTTGTTTGGTCTTATCATATTTTTTGCTACTGCTGTTTGTTTCTCATATAATTTAGATTGTTCACAATTCGTTTCGACAAACTTATTTTTCTTGGACAGAATTAAATAGACTTATTCATGAGTTCAAAACTACAATCCTCGGGCTGGGTCAAACCTAGGTGCGCTCTTTTAGTAGGATAGGTTAGTACGCAGAAGTGAATTTGTTTGCGTTTTCGAATATGTTTTCAATAATGATCGGAGTTTTTGAATAATAAGTTTAACCTCATTTATTTCTATCAATTACGCTAAACTAAGCGGAGGCAAAACATAATCTAAAACCAAGAAACGGGATTCGAAACAGTAAATGGCCTAATGAAAGACATCGTAACGTGTTTCCGGACAAATGTAACAAAAACTGTCCAATGAAGGCCAAAAGGTTTTCGGAGAAACAATATTCTGTAAATCGTGTTTCTACTTTGTGATAGGTAACCATTATTTACATTTACATTATCCAAACACTTAAACCACTACAGGTGGGTACCACTAGGGCATGCATACTTCTGAAACACACTGATTGTTTGTTCCTTGGACTATACGGAGAGGTAATTTAAAATACTCTGTACTTTTGTTTCTAATTATATATTTCTAATTATATAATTTGGAACTTACCAAGCTGACGATTCCTATGATGATGCAGGCCAAGTCCAGTGGCAGGCAATAGCAACATTTTTCAACTGAACACATCTTATCCTTGGCTTGGCTTGTTTGCTGAATTTAGTTGTCGTTTATTCTGTAACATCGACTCCGTTTGTCCGCAACCTCTTCAGATGGTACGTGATGATTGGGCAATTGCTTTTTAATTTTTGTTCCCGTTCTTATATTTTCACAATTACAATTATTTTTTCTGCCACCATTCAGAAGTTTATGGCGTAGAGGCTACTTATGTACTGAGATGAACTCCGTGTATGTATATAGTAAAATTTTCCTTATTACTATGAATTTTTAGGTTTTACAAACAATGAAAGAGACAGCTATATAATAGGGTAAACAGAAACAAACACACTAGGTTTAGGTCTTCTTGTCGTATATTGGGTTAAACAATACAGAAGAGTCAAATGACAAGGGTTCTAGGTAAGATAGGTGCGTGTAAATGTTTACATGGAATTTCTTTTTATAAATTCACACGTATTTTAAACATGTAACATAAATCGACAGTACAACTGTAGTCAGTCATTGGTACCTACTCTAACCCTATCTTTTATAAATTTCGTGAATTCTAACGAATGTGATTGATTAACTTACACGTTACTGTAGAGTGGTGGGTAACACAAATGCGGACTAACGAATGCTTACGGACGTCAATTGGCGCAACCTGAACCCCCCTCCCCTTCGTGCGGGTCACGCGGTGGTAAAAAGTCGACACTGCATAATATTGTAGAAATGAACAGGACTGAATCAAGGCATGTACATATAATTATATGATAAGTAATGGAGTCAAAAGCACCACAGGTGTACAAAATACGCACTGAAAACTAAATGTTACCGAAAGCATTGTTCCCTTAATATTAATGTAAACTGTCTCTTGTGCTGTTTGCTTGGCTGTACTGCTGGTAAAAACCTTTGCTTTTGCTCCGATATCATATCTCTATAAATAACTATCTACCTTACGTTTATATAATAAATCGAATTACACAGTTAAAACAAGTCTGCCATTATTACGTCCCTGCACCAAACCTTTACTTTTTGTGTGCGAAGCATATCAATCAACGAGTTTCAAGAATTGGAACGGCGGCCCCATGCTGAAGAGGTCTATGCTTTATGGCACTTCAAATTTGTCGCATGCGTTGTTTTGAAATACGATGCCGGAGCCGTGCTCGAGCGAGCTAGTTCAAGTCGACATGAGAGACGAACACAGACAAAGATAATAATAACTTTTATCGGCTTTATTATTTGAATTACATCTATTTGCCAAGTTTTATTGCAAACGGAAAGTGCGCGAAACCAGATTCATCCCTCGTTCGTCGCCCTTCGAGATGGAATATTTTCTTCAAATTATTATATCTATGTAAATGTCAAATGGGACAATAATGGGTAAGGGAACGAGGGTTCGTTCCAAAAAAAGAATCATCGAAATCGGTTCATTCACAATCGCGGCCGGATGTAATTGCGTAATATTCACACACAAAAAGTAAAATTAAACTGCATGATAACAAAACAGTACAGAGTACTAAAAACACCGACCTCAAAAGTCATTCATCCCCTACTTTGCCACCCTTAGAGGTGGAGTATTTTCTTCAAATTTAAATGGGACCACATCTGAGGTACCCTTTTTCCAATAAAAAAGAATCATCAAAATCGGTTCAGAAAAAAAACATACAGTCGAATTGAGAACCTCCTCCTTTTTTTGAAGTCGGTTAAAAAGCCACGAGTCGGTGAAAAATGCTTACGGATGGTTTTACCTTTATTTCAAGAGCACGTCAAGTTTGACACTAAGCCGCTTACGATAAGAACGGTCCAAAGTGTCAAGCTTGACGTGCGCTTGACTTTACTAGCGAAAAATATTTAGGCACCTTGTTAGATCTACATCTATTACCATTCTATTACCTACTTTTTAATGTACAATGGAGACTTTGTACTCACTTTGATGTTTGTTGACTAAAAAGTCAGTTTCGATAATAGAAATCGTCTTGATTGTAGTGTTTGTTTCCGTGAAATTCACAATAAAGTCTACTACCCAGTCACATGGTCCGTAGTTACCAGCTCGAAAGGGGGATGCTTTCTATACAGAGTGTTTGGTCAGCTTTTACCTGTTGACACCATGTCACGGTAATAGAAATATTATTTTTTCACCTCACTTGTTCGGAAAGGCTTTCTTTCTCATTAGAAACCTGTGCGCAAAAGCGTTTTTTGCACGCTAGCGGGAAAAGGTTTTTGAAATTCGAACTTGACGATGGATTGTGGTGCACCTAACCTTTTCTTTCGATGAAAAAAAAAGATAATGGCACGTTCAAATAAGCGATTTGTCGTACATTACTCATTTATGTAACATAAATCCGTTGCTATTTTTTAATCTTATTATTTTTGACATTAAATTGACGATGATAAGTAATTGCTTAGGTTGTGGTGCTAAAAAATTGATGAGATGTAAAATCAGAACGCATCCGAACGTAATTACACCACATACGTTTTCTTCTTCTTTGTACTATAATTTTATGTGGTTAACGAAATTATTTTAGTTCTTCGACAAATTAAAATAATCCAATAAAACAAAATTAGTGTTATCGTTGTTAATTTAATGTCAATAATAATAAGAATAAATTTTTACCAACGGATTAATTTTATATTATTGACGTAGAAGCCGGTTGTTTTGGTAAACAACAGGCTTGGGTATGTAAAGGATAGAATGACAACCACCCCTGACTCACTCTTTTGGCGGCATTCCTCGAAACCACAACCCTACTGCCGAAGTCCACAATATTGTTCGTCCTCATAATTGGGCTCAAATCACGCAAGCTGCCGAACGGTGAGACTCAAACAACTGCAGAATGGTCAACTCGATCGTCGTCGTTACGTTTATCAGAGCGATTTACTTTTCTATCGCTATTCACCAGTAGGAGAAGACTATAGACAAAATTGCTATGTTACATTCCTAAAGGTCATAGATTAAGCCTCTTATGCATATTTCATGATGAACACGAGCATGTAGGTGTCGAAAAGACTTTGGATCTAATTCTAAAGCATTCTTGTTTCTCCGGCTTGCGACAATTTGTGGCCAAATACGGCGGTCATTGTCTTATATGTACATCTCGCAAACGTGTCCACGAACTCCTCATCAAGACATTACTTCGTGGCAAAAACCCGATGCCCGACGCGTTAGGTCCCCTGCCAGTATCTAACGGCTACAAATTTATGCTTGTTGTGGTGGATGCATTTACAACGTATTCACTCCTATAGCCTCTGAGCCGGCGAGATGCCGAGGAGCTTAAGCGGGCTGTATCCAATGCAATTTCCTTGTTTGGCGTTCCGAAGTTGTTGGTGGCTGATCGTGGACGTATGTTCGAAGCAAACAGCTTTGTTACCTGGATCAACGAGATGGGTTGTGATGTTCACTATATTACGCCCGAGATGCATCACTCCAATGGCCAAGTCGAACGATATGTAAGAACGCTTCTTAACATCGTCGGAGTCTATATGGCGGCTGCAGCTGGTTTTGAATATAACAAAACAGAAAACGTCACAGGTTTATCCTCTAAATTTGCTTGTCGGGTTAGATGATGCAGCCTTTTTTTTTTTTTTTTTTTTTTTTTATCGGTGGAGAAATGCTTTATGCATACGACCGAGCTGGGGAGGCTCGGAAGTTATGTGGGACTCTCCCCCATAGTGGGGGCATACCGCACTAAAACTCCACCGGCGTTGCCCGCAAGGCCGGGTGTTGTGGGTGCCGTGGGATCCCGAGGATTCGACCACAACGACACCCCCGGCCATCCCGGTTTTCACCGGGATTCCCGCGCCAAGTGGGGGAGGGTCGGCCCGCGTGACCCATCCCCCTAGACGAGTGAGGCCGTGCAAGGCTGGCAGGGGATCCCCACCCCTGCCCGCTGGCCCCACTAGGGAATTAGGCGAGCAGCGTACTGCCTTCGCCTTCTTCCCCACCGCCTGCGCCGGAGCGGGTCTGCGTTGACAGCGTCTTCGCGTTCCCGCTCCGCGGACTCCTTCTGCGACATCACGTCCTCGCAGAAGGAGACCACTACCTCCCACGACCTCTCGCTGTCCAACATGGCTGAAATCACGCTGGGCAGCGACAGATCGCTTCCAATCGTCGCCATCAGAGTGTGGCGCTGCACACTACAACGATTGCACACTTCGAGGGTGTGCTGCGCAGTGTCGTCCGCAGCACCACACTCGTGGCACATCGGCGACGGCTCCCTTCTTGCGACCTTGTGCAGGTAGTGTCCGAAGCAACCATGCCCGGACAACACCTGCACAAGTCGAAACGTCAATACGCCGTGGCGCCTCTTCAGCCAGCGGTCAAGAACCGGACGGACGGCCTCTATGGTACGGATTCCATAGGAGGGGTCCGCCAAGCTTCTCTTCCACCTGGCCCTCGCTCTACGCGCCGCCATACGGCGCGCCCGCTCAACCTCCTCGGGAGCAGGGCGCTCGCCTCGGGCCCTGGCTTCCTCCCTTGCGCGGTGCGTTTCCGCCAGCACCCCCGCCTCCAGCTCCCACGGCATTGTGCCGGCGAGAACGCACGCCGCCGCCCAGGCTACCGTACGGTAGGCCCGGCACATCCTATTAGCCACGACGCGTTGTGGCCTGCGCAGAAGGTCTCTGTTGGCAGATGTGAGGGCGTCGTGCCATATAGGGGCCCCGTACATGGCCATGCTGCGCGCTACACCCGCGTACAGACGCCTACACGTGGCCCCAGGTCCCCCGACGTTCGGCAGGAGACGGCCAAGTGCCGCTGCGGCGCCCACCACCCGGGGAGCAAGCTGTTTGAAATTAGATGATGCAGCCTACATGGAGCTGCCCTGAATGCAAGCCGAAGCGGCCAAGGAACAACCACGACAACACACCGGTTAAAAAAATTAAAGAATTGTTAGCTTATAGGAAATGAAACTATTTTTCCGGATTTAAATCGCGTACATTTGTTTTTTCAAACAAACCGACGGAATTGTTAGCTTCCGAACAAATATTAGCGCATTATAAACCAAGTGCTAAGTTCACAAATTCAAAAGGAAGCAACCGCAATTATTTACGGTGTGAGGCGTTTTCATCAATATTTGTACGGAAGATCCAAACCGTTTATGCTACGAACAGATCATAAACCGCTAATATCAATTTTTGGTCCACATAATGGTATTCCGGAAGTATCCGCTAATAGACTACAACGAAGCCTTGTTCCTAAGTGCCTATAATTACACCAACGAACATATCAGAAGTGCTCATATAGTGCGGACTTGTTCTCTCGTGCTACCCTGCCCTCCCCACTAACTACGCCCGACTGTACAGAGTACACGTGCACCGAACAGTGCAGTGGCGGCGAGGACGAGCTAGCTTGTGATCGGGCGAGTTACTATTGCTTTGTGTTTGATAACAGCGCGCCGCACGGTTGGCTGAAAATCGGCTTTCATAGACTTAGGGATTTCAATTTGCAAGTGTCAGTTTTTTTGCCGAATATTACTTCTTTTAGTTATTACTATGTACAAATTAAACACCCGAGTTGATTATGTTCAAAAACGAAGGAGTTATAATTCTTTTTCGAAAAATTTGTATGAAATTTGTATGAAAAATCGAATTATCTTTTAAACGGCAAGGAAAACCGTAATATCCTTACAGGTGGTTATAGTTCTAATTATTTATGATTTTTTTGGCATACTCCAGATAACGGTCATAAATGCCGTTTTTTTTTAAAAATCATCAAAATATTTTCATTTAATTTTACATGTGAAACGAAATGATTTAGTCTTTGAGTTGAGGAACACAAACTTTTTACAATACGTAACATAAAATACTATCACCCCTATATTCCCAAAGAGTAGGCAGAGGTTTACAGTACACCCACACATAGACAAATATTGTTTAGTTTTATAATGAGTCTAAAAACAAGTGATTAAGTAAGTAATTACAATGATATTGTCTTCTAATGAGTCAGAATAGGTGATTGAATGATTCTCAATACCGCACAACAATAGCAACTATGGACTTAATTAAGCTTTTTCTGATTAGTAAGCTAATTTGTTGATTAGTTGTGCTTTCAGTTCTAAAAAAATATATATATTTTAAGCGCACATATTTTTAAACTCTAATGAGGGTAGTTAACTAATTATCTAACTAATTATCGACTTTTGCAATAAAAGGGCTAACATTTTGCTTAATAATTTATATCGTTCACAACTGTGTAACTGCTAACATTAAATCTTTGCTCAAAATTTGAAAATGGAAAGTTTAATCACCAATTTAGACTTTTTCGTTCTTCTAAAAAGTGAGAATACTTCATTTAATCATGAAGTATTGTTTGGTGCTATTGTATCCCGCATAGGCCATAGGATTGCCTTTCTGATGAAGATCAAGTAACTCTGAAAGAGTTTTGTCGGAGATTCACGCGAGGTGCTTTACAGAGGTGGAATGAATCCAATCGATTCATTGATAATTTCAGGAGACTATACGGGAATTGGCTGCAAGCAAATATTGATTGGCCAAGTTGTGTGCAAACTTTACTTCATCAAGAACCAACTGCTGATGAGTTACCAGACACACACTCAGCCTCTCAAGAACCGTCTACTTCATCTTGTGTTGGAACAATGACGAAAAGGTCCCGAAAACCATTCGAAGATCTGGGATATAAACAAAAAAAGAGAAGATCTAATGATCATGCAGGCGAAAATTCCAGTGAATTAGCATATGCAGCTGCAGCACGTTTAAAAGAAGAAGGGCATGATGATATCGCATCTGTAATCGAGTCTATGATGAAAAATCCAGAAGCAGCCGGCAATAAAACGCTTAAGAAACCATTGAAAACAGTTATATTTACACCAGAGAAAGCGCTTGGATTGTTTATTTCACTAAAACTGTCAAAGTGGCAATATATTACGTTGCGAGAGGCTGCCATTCGGGAAGGTGCTGAGGGTATCCATCCTACTATAAAGTGCAACAAACCAAGCTTGATTGCTATCCTCCGAAGCAATCAGTATCAGTTACGGATTCATCGGCCAGGATTACCTTTCAAGCATTACTTGACATCACGGTGGCAAAATAAATAGCTAAAGCTAATATCTAAGTGGGGATTTGATGGTGCTTCCAACCAAAGGCGATACAAACAGAAAACGGAAGGCGAGCAAGATGATTCAAGCATTTTCATGATCACATTAGTGCCATTAAAACTGACACATGGAGATAATACTTTATGGACGAACCCAAAACCTTGCTCGGCGTTGTATTGTCGTCCAGTTCAGTTTACTTTTGTAAAAGAGAGCGAAGCAGTTGTCATTGATCACAATCGACAAATGGATGACGAAATTAAGGCCCTTATCCCCACAGAATGCAGTAATAGTAACAGTGTGACTCATCAACTAATGATGACAATGATCGACGGTAAAGTCGGCACTTATCTTTCTGAAGCCAGATCAAATGCATCGTGCTACCTGTGTTTATCGAAACCAACAGAACCGCTTAGATGCTGTAACATCAAAGACCGTGCGTTCTGATATATATGAGTTTGGCTTGTCATCCCTACATGCCCGAATAAATTGCATGGAATGTCTGTTACACATTGCGTACAGACTTGACTTCAAACAGTGGGCTGCCAGAAGTAATGAGCACAAAGAAATATTGCAGACAAGAAAGAAATAGATTCAAAATAAATCATCTGCAGAATCTGCAGAAAAGATTGACGTTGTCAAATTCAAAGATTTTGCCCGCAAAACAGCAGAAAAATACGTGGAATTATACGACTGGTATTACATGTCGGCAACTGTGTATAAATTATTAATTCACGGGGCTGATATAATAGAGAAAAACGACATTGTGCTTATTGGGACTCTTTCTGAAGAAGCCTCAGAGTCTCGAAATAAAGATTTCAGGAGGTTCCGGGAACATCATTCACGGAAAAGAAGCAGGCAAGATTCAAATCAAGACATCCTGAATATGCTTCTTGTGTCTTCGGATCCTGTTCTAAGTGCACAAAGGCCTAAATTAGATGACAAGAGAAAGCAGAGCTTTTTTGCTGAAACTCTTGATCTAATTCAGTTTCAGCAAACTGAGTTCGAGTTTTTAGATATCTCCAATCTGGATTCTGACTCAGAATTGGAGTCCGACAACGAGAGCGATAAGGAGAATTTGTAAATTTAATTACATATTATGATTTCTTGCTATTTTTGTAAGGTTATTGTACCAATAGGTTTAAGTAGTTATTAATTCATCAAATTAGTTATTAAAATATTTTGTATGTTGTATTTAAAGTAGGTACTGCTTTTTTAGATATTTTTTTGGTTTTTAGATATTTATGTAGTTAACTAGAAATGTTTTGATTTTTAGTTTTGTCTTTGGTTAGGTTTTAGTATAGGTGCTTAGGTATTTATTATTTGATATAAGTGTAATTTTTTAAATTTTGTTTCAGTTTAATAATATTACTTGAAAGTTTTATTGTATGTTTAAATTTTTTTATACAATTGTATTGTAACTTCATTTGAATTAAAATATTTTTTGTATCTATTTTATAGTATTTTAATATTTTTGTAACCTCTGTTTTATTTAAATTATTAATAAAAAATAATAAGAAACATATATTTTTTATTTCATCTTGTTTTGTATATTATTATTTGGAAATACTACGTTCTTAACTTAGATACTAAAAGGAGGAGTGGGTGTACTATAAACCTCTGCCTACTCTTCGGGAATATAGGGGTGATGCTATTTTATGTAAAAAGTTTGAGTTCCTCAACTCAAAGACTAAATAATTTCGTTTCACATGTAAAATTAAATAAAAATATTTTGATGATTTTTAAAAAACAACGGCATTTATGACCGTTATCTGGAATATGCCAAAAAATCATAAATAATTAGAACTATAACCACCTGTAAGAATATTACGGGTTTCCTTGCCGTTTAAAAGATAATTCGATTTTTCATACAAGTTTCATACAAATTTTTCGAAAAAGAATTATAACTCCTTCGTTTTTGAACATAATCAACTCGGGTGTCATAATAATAATAATAATAATAATCTTTATTTATCTTAAAACATGGTTTCTTAAACAATAGGGGCTGGAGCCTTCTTTTAAGCATAGCCTGTGTCAGGAGACTCCGCTCTTTCTTACCTACACGTTTCAAAACAACCAGTATATACATAATTAACTAACTT
>NW_020655744.1:0-11698 GCF_003589595.1 Hyposmocoma kahamanoa | reverse complement strand
TCACTACGTTTAAATAGGTTGACTTGGGACATTTTTTTCGTGGTTTTTGTATTAGACCCGTCGTCCATTTGTTTGTAAGTCAATGGTGATAGTTGTTTGTTCACATTTTTGATCTCGAATTATATATTAGGGTATACACCATCCAAAGGTTGAATAGTTATTTGTTATGCAAGGCTGCATAGCCGTTGTTTGACGCGTTGAAACCTGAACAAGCGAAGGAAGCTAAGATTAAGATTATTCCCGAGGGTTTCAAGGCACGAGACGCAAACTAACTAACTTTGCTGCCGAGCGAAACACACAACTTTTCACTCACTATAGCGAGGAAAATGGAAGATGAAAGAAAAACAGTTAAACTATATGACATCAGTTTTTTAATTATTTTTTTTCTTCTTTCCATAAAGGAAAAGGCAAAGGTTTTACACCATACAGCCAAGTCTTAGTATATTATTCTTTTTTGGTACATGAAGTTGAATTATGTTTCTGTAAATATGGACGCCACAAAGAGGATAGGCAATTTGAGGCGGCGTGCTTGGATTGACTCGGGATTCGTATAATTTCGCGTTTTAATCTTCGATTAAGGCACAATAGCACTATCCTATTCCACTTTAAACAAGATTTCACAAAATAATTGAAAGTCAAAATAAAAACGACACTTTTCCCTCCAAAAGGTCCAGAGCGAATGAAAAACAGTTAAATTGTATGACATCAATTTTTTTAATAAAAACAAAACAGTTTATCTTCGGATGCGTTCTGAATTTACACCTCATCAATTTTCATTCTTGCTTGTACTTTAATTTAGTGTGATTATCAAAATTATTTTAGTTATTCAAAGAATTAAAATAATTTAAAGTAAAAATGCCAACAGATTTATATTACATAAATAAATAATGTACAACAAATCGTTTAGTTCTTTATCGTGTATCTTTTTTTTTCAACGAAAGAAATAGTTACTTCGAATTTCAAAAACCTTTTTCCAAGCCTTTCCGAGCTGGTGAGGTGAAAAAGTTATTTAAAGTGATTGCTTGACTCGATCATTAGTAAGAAAAACAAAATTGACATATTTCTTTGTTTACAGGCTGACGATGACAAATGCCAGATCTTGTCACCCAAGAAAGTAAGTTTGATTTATATTTTATATGTACAAATTTTAACGCCTCATTTCAACTTCTGTTTAGGATACCTTTTTTTTTTTAATTTATTTAATACTTTTACAAAAACTTAAACATATTACAAGCAGCTGTAGCTCAAAAACCACTAAGGGTTTATCTGTCCACAGCGATTAAACTTTAAATTTAAATTAAAGCGACCTAAATTTCCAATTATTTTTCCTTTACAAATTTCAGGTTATTAGCTTCAGTACTTGCATTGGTGCGATAAATTAGTGTTTGTATTCCTTGTAAATGAATGAACGGAATTAATTTATGAATGATTTCATTTCCATATTTCTGCTTTAGTGCACATTAAGATTTTATTTATTTTCTTCTGTGACAAAATGGCGCGCATCTAGAGTTGAACAAGCGCCCGGATTTTAACTCGGCGCTTTATTATCTTAAGGTTTAAATCGAGTTAAAACCCATTAACGCCCAAAATGGCGTGCAAAAATTATTTACAACTTAATATTTGTTTTAAATCGAGTATTGTTCAAATATTAATGATAAAACTACAAAATTTTATTGCTTTCTGATTTAGACGATTCGAAGTTCATGATAGAAGTACTTTTAAATAGAAAACCACCGCGAGACTCTGATATTATTATATATATAAAACTACAAGTTCTTACTAACTAATAAAAATAGAACGCATACTTCCCGTTAAGGTGGAAAAAAAATATTTGTACCGTTGTACGCGGATAGGCTCCAAAGCAAAGAATCAAATATGAGATAACCTGAATATGGAAAATATGAAATGCAAAAGCTATAATATATGGAGTGAATATTTGTGCATTTTTATGAAGTACACCCTGGTCAATTTCCGCGGGAGTAAAAAATTATCGAAATTCAAATAAACAAGATGGCCGCTATACAAATTTCAAAGCCTCCTATCACGGAGACTATTAGAGATAGGTAGGAGGTGCTCGAAGGAATGTCATAGAGGGTAACACTGGTCAACTGCCAGGGTTAAAAAAATTCAAGATGGCGATTTCAAAATGGATGCCGCACAAAAACTTGCTACGATCCGGCTGAAAATTGGCATGCGAAGGTCTTTAGGAGTCCTTAATCACAATTTGGGATCAAAAATTGCTTTTCGCCATTTTTTAATATGGCTGCCATATAAGTGTTATTTTCGTTAAAAGTAAGAGCCGAAAGAGATTTGTCTGATTCGACTGAAAATTGGCATGTGAAGGCTACTAGAAATAATAATTTGTGCTCAAAATTAGTTTTTCGCTATTTTCAAATATGACCGTCACAGAAGCGTTCGTTGGCGGCAGAAAAAAAATTGCTCAGATCCCTTTGAAAATTGGCATATGGGGGTCTCTAGGAGTGTTTGATAATAATTTGTGATCAAAATTGGTTTTTCACCATTTTTAAATATGGCTGCCATAGAAGCGTTTTTGGCGGCAGATGAAAATTTGCTCTAATTCTATTGAAAATCGGCATGTGTGGGAGTCTATGGGTGTTTAATAATAATTTGTAGTCAAAATTTATTTTTCGCCATTTTTTAATATGGCTGCCATACAAACTTTTTGGCGGCAGATGGAAATTTGCTCTAATTCAGCTGAAAATCGGCATGTGGGGATCTCTGTGTTTAATAATAATTTGCAGTCAAAATTTACTTTTTGCTCGGCCGTAGGCCGAGGTGTAGCGGGGGGCGAAGCCCGAAGCGTCCGCACGCCACCTTAAGTAGGTAGTATACGGAGACTATTACGGTACAAGATTTCACAATTGTTCAAAATGTAAGGCATACTTCCCGATGTAGTGGAAATAAAATATTTATAGCGTTGTTGTATCTCGACCGTCTCTTTGTTAGATTCTTTTTTCTTGGAAGCTATGCCAAAAAGAGAAGTTTAAGGAAAAAATGCCAGACAATCATTCCAAATTTCTGATTTCAAAGTAGGGAATTTCCTGTACTGCGAGTACCACAGTAACGATAATTCTGAGGGCAATACCCAGAATACCCTGACCAGAACCAATTAAAAAATATTTTTTGGTTCAAATCAGGGAGCGAGTCTGGAACCTCCTCATCAAGCGCCCATAGTACTTAATCACTGTGCCAACGAAGAGCATAACCACACCCCATAATCCGAAACTGACCACGCGCCGCAGGTCGAGCTATAGGGCTCGTATTAACTAAAATGACGGAAAACTCACATATTTAAGTCGAATTTCGAATTCACTTTCTGTCGAGTCGTTGCCGCGGAACCTCATGATTTTAGTTAGTAGAGGTACTTACTGCATACGGCCTTATTCCATCCTCATCATGTTACTCCGTATCGGTGACTGAATATCACCACACCATTTAGTCAGAGATAACCTGTTTTTATTCCAGTAACTAATACGTATTTATTATTTTTAGTTCGTCATCTTTGAAACACCATAGATGCCACTTGTAAGTACATAGTTTCATATAAATTTTTATTTTTTATTTAAAATTTTAGGAAATACTAAATTTTTTTTTTTATAATACCAAGTAACGAAGGAAACATGGGCCTGGTGGTAAGCGACGCGCCTGTTCATAACAGTGCCACTCACAGCTTTAAACCGCAAAAATCGGAGGGCACTGCTAGTGCGCCCGTCACCCTAAGACATAAGTTGACAAGTGCCATGAGCCCATAATTTCCTGCCGTAATTAACTTCCTCCGAACCTGAGACTTCGATTCCCGGGCCGTAAGAAATGGTCTGCATTTATTTCTCTCGTGAGTTTGGTTGTAATTTGTGTTTAGAATATTTTTTAGATTATATATATAATATAGAACTAATATTAGTTGGAATAGTTTTTTGCGTAAGCGCCGGGACAAACACACATGATCTTAAAATTGAAATACAATATTATAAACTTTACAGCAAAAGTTAAAACAATTACAATGATAAAAAAAATGTAAAATGATGATAAATGCGTGTCGCGGCACACGCAAACGGGATATGATCAGCTATTAGCTACAGACTGATTTTCAGCCTGCAGCGCTGGTTTTTAGCAACCCCGATACGAGTGAAGCACGGACTCGACCGCAAACAAAACAAATACATACATAACAATGTGCGTGAAACTTGATATATACTAAAATATTTACACTAAATATATAATACGAATACATGGATAAGTGTGAACTAATTTAATTACTTCATTAATAGATATATACATATGTTATATGAAAATGTAATTAATATCGTGTGCAGTAAGTAATAAATAATTTGTGAGAAATAAATTAACATGTATTGCTCGCTCCATGGCTCATGAGTGTCTTTGAGATTTTTTATGAGGCCCATAGTAAGTGACCACGGTCATCCATCCCTAGGTCCCATCCCTAGGTCATCGCAGGCGACACGCACTGCTCGAAGACTTTTGTCTTCAAGAACTGCGGTATTGCGGACCAGAAGACGCCTCGGAGCTCCCCGAAAGCTGCCTAACCGAGTCGTATTCGACGATTGACTCTCCAGCCTAAGAATACTCAATAACCAGGCTTGGTAATGTTGTTTTTCAGTTACAGGTGCAAGCATTACAGACGTTCACACAGCTATCGGTGCTTGAGATCTGCTGTAATGCGTCACGCCGGGCCTACTAAAAGTCAGTGAGTACAAGATTTTATTCATTTATATATCCTTTTTGTTTAATTAACAGATTCTGAATTTGGTCATTTTAAGAACATTTTAGTTACATCTGAAGCATTGACTTACAAATAAATGGACGACGGGTCTAATACAAAAAACCACGAAAAAAATGTCCCAAGTCAACCTATTCGAAATTTAAATTGTAATGTCATCGCAGTATCGCGCTGTCAGTAGAACAAATGAAGACTAAAGCGGAGTTTGGCGCTCTGTATACGATTTTAGCGCCTTACAAGTGCGGACACTTTTTAGCGCGGACCCGACGTCCATATAATTGTAAGTCAATGATCTGAAGTTTATTATCCACCACAACAGTGAGGATATGAGATTTTTATATAACGTACATATACGTTCGTGCGTTCGTGTGTTTATGCATGCGTGAGAGCTTCTGTTCGTGCACAGAACAATAAATGCAGTAGAAGTGGTTAGTTAGCGTCTGGCGCGTGCCAAGTATAGGTCTAAAAGACCTATCTGAGCGCAGTCCGCCATTTTTGCTGTGTTTGGTATGGTTGTGTCGTACTTTCGTGCAAATTCTCTAAAATCCTAGAAAAGTGCCAGATTGTGCTGTTTTGGAGTGCAAAAATGATAGCAGCACCAATAATATTACCCGTGGTGCTATTTCATATCATCGGGAAGTCTTTTTTATGTTTGTCGAAATATTTTTTTTGCTACAAGGGAAGTAAAGCTTATGTCCCGGCAATATGGTCGCTTCTTGTTTGGATAACTAAATAAATAACTCCAATTCGTCGTCGTTCAGCAATGAACCGCTAGATAGCAGCATATTGATTGAAATTTCAATATAGTATCGAAACGTAACTTGTAATAATAGTTAACGGGATTCAACGATGTGCTAACAGGATAAAGTTTAAATTATATTGACAATCCAAAATTTGTTATTTCTTTGTAAATTTAAAACTACGACCAATCAATATCAAGATTTGGTAATGTTTCAAATTAAAGATGTTTGAGTTTTGGCGACATCGGTTTTGAAAATAATCGAGGCCTAAGTGTGAAGCCAGACGAGCGTAATTTTGTGAGTTGTGAGTTGCGCTGCATTCGGTTTCATATAAAAGTACGGGTAGTTTCACACGACGACGAAAAATGAGTTATCTGCCGACTCACGGGCGTGACGACTGATTTTCGGTCGCATCGTGCGTCGGGCTGGCGCGGGTGGAGGTAAGGGTGAGGGAAGGGGTCACTTTGGTATAAGATGTGTGTGAATATAGACGTTTCTTGCGAAAATATTCGATATTAAATATAAGTAATTGAATAACTTACTTGAAAGTTATTATTTAGTCTTTCCTCTGGACTGATGGCTTGTCTCATCTGTATCTGACTTAGCAAAAAAGGTTTTACTAGGTTTAATCATTCTTGAAAAACATTTATTGGTATGTGGTAGTACTTAACAATTGATCTGGATGTTCACATAAACTTGTATTAATATATGAAACTTTTCATATTGAGTGGATCTACCCAGTTTCTTTTTCTTTTTCGAACATCGTCGTCTAATGCTTCATAAATGCATGTACTATTTTTAATGGATCTATTACACTATTACGACACAAACAACCCGTATAAACGCCTAAAAGCAACTGAATAAAATACGTCCGTCTGGCGCTCCAACCGGTCGAGCGCAAAAAAAAAACGCAACTCACAACTCACAAAATTACACTCGTCTGGTCTCACACTAAGGCACTTAATTTTTTTTTTCTTCCGTGTATTCGTGCGTGCGTGCTACTATTTGTATGTGTGTGGAAATAGTTATTTTGGTATTTAGGCTCAACTCACACTGCAGCAGGGTCGAAGCGTCGCGACGCGTCATGTTTTTACGCCTATAGCATATTCATGTCTATTTTCCCATTATTAAGGTACAAATTTCTGTTGTACAAATATGGAGTCGCGTCAACGCTTTGCTACAGACGAGCGGCTTTTTTTTGCCGCACGTTACTTGGGCGCAGTGAGGCGTCTGACGCCGACCACACTGTAATCCGGGCGCACTAATAACACTAACACGCGACGCGACGATTCGAATCTGCGTCAGTGTGAGTTGAGCCTTACAGTCCGCTTAGTGGAAATAAAAGGTTCTTATAATATATCTCTTCTGCTTTCGATGGATACTATGAACTAAAAAATTTAGTTTTATTTTATGGAAAGTTCAAATGAAGTTTTTTATGTAATAATCATCGTAGAAAAGGTTATTTGAAATAACGAGTAGGATGATTTGCTTTTAAGATAACGGTAGGAATACACTTTTTTTTAATAATAACATTATTTCAAAATTTAAATGTAAAATCCATGGTAAAATTTCCTTTCTTATAGAGACTTTTCTTACAAATTTCTATTACATGTGCTTGCTATACGTCTCTAAAATGCCTGTGTACTTTATGTTTCAGATTAGCATTATTTCGTACGAAAGTATATAACATACTGGCCCCTCCATTTCTCAGAAATCTACTTATTAGTAAGTATATTTTAACCGGTACGTGTATTAACAATTGATAGAGTACGTCGGAGCAAAAATGCTATTATTGCTGTAAAAGAAATTGTAATTGTCTATTTGATGATTAAAATTCACATTTGCATGTGATTTATGCATCTCAATCATTGACTTACAAATAAATGGACGACAGGTCTAATACAAAAACCACGAAAAAAATGTCCCAAGTCAACCTATTTAAACGTAGTGACACGTAAAGGAATATGAAAAAGCTAAAACGTTGAATTTAAATTGTAATGTCATCGCAGTACTGTCTAATTTTGCTTGCTTCGCTGTCAGTCGAACAAACGAAGACTAGAGCGTGAATGACGCTCTGTATACGATTTTAACGCCCTATAAGTTCGGACACTTTTTATCGCGGACCCGACGTCCATATAATTGTAAGTCAATGATCTCAATACTCAATATATTTATTGTCTTCATATTGTACATAATGTGACGCCACAGAAAGGCAGACAGACACACAGATACAGACAAAGGTTTGAAACTTATAACTCCCCGCCTTTTGCGTATGAGGTTAAACAATAATTCTAAGAATAATTAATGTCCCTTTTGTAGGATACCAGTCTTACATCATTTCCAGCCCTGTATTACCCAGTGCTGGTGTCGCATCCAACCTCCACGAATGACCAGCGGGGCAGACTACAAAGACAGACTAACTAGATTGACAGGAATTAGAAATTAGACCGACTTTCTTTTGACACGACAAGGTTCGTCCTGCCTAAACCTCTGACGCGAACTAACGACTTTTCCTGACTGGATTTAAAATAAATAGAATAAAATAAGAAGAGATTTATTTCTCCACAAAACATAGGAACCGCAACACTTAAGGACTAATAGAAAATACAATTGAGTGATGTGGGCAAAAGGGTTCAAGACAGCATTGCTGACTTTCAGTCTTCACCTGTAAGCTAGCTATTCGCTTGCTGCACCAAGCTAATATCCGGATTGTATACCAATTAACCGAGCTGAGCAGAGGCCACCTTTCGCTCCTGCAAAATTTTTCGGTCCTGTGCATCTCTTGTCCTGGTTTTACCCGCAACTTTTACTACGTCATCAACACAGCGTGACATTGAACGACCCGGATTTCTTCGGACTGTCCTTGGCCACCATTCCGTCAAAGCTTTGCTCCAACGGCCATCACCACGTCTAACCAGATGTCTTGCTCTACTCCACTTAAGGAAACATCTTGAACGTTCAACAGTCTTATAAATGTCTCTTTTATTCCAGCGGCACCTGCAATAACGTCAACCAAAGCATGTGGCAACAGCACAATCGCCGAGGAAAGATTTGCAATTGCCTCTCACGACACCACGTTCACTGACAAAACTCCAAAAACCACAACTACTATTACTTCTAAGAAACTGAGTAGCAATTCTTAGAGACATTTTGTGCATATACAGAGTAATTTTTAAAATACAAACAACCTCGCATGACTAAGTTTTTTTGTCCTTTTTTAGATCTATATTTGGCAGAATAAAGGACTACTCACATTTGACCATGCCGGGCGCGAGCCGAGTTACGTACAAGGCTCGGATTGGAAATGCTGCTTACGTTTTATATGAAGTGACATGGACGAGTGACGCCCGAGCCTCGGATGCGGATCGACCCGCCTCGGCTCGTAATGTCAACACTCTGTGACTCTTTCTAATTTAAGACCGTGCGTATGTACATACGTGACTCGGATCTCGGACACGGCTCGCGCCCAGCACGGTCTAATGTGAATGAACCTTAAGTTCAAACGTGCTAGCGTCCTCCGCGACGACTTCCACGTGCGTCCTGCATGGTGTTATTACCGTTTAGAGCGATCTATTGAAATCTATTCAATCTATTCAATTTTGTATGAAAATAAAACCTCATGAACTATTAAAGTCATGGAACAAAAGTTGTTGTTTAAGATGTTAGTGATACAGTCCTGCAAGTTTGTTAGTATTATAAAAATTATCCTGTATACAACCAATTCGGAGATAGGGCGCGTGTCCATTATGTCGTGACGACAGATAGTCGTACAGTTTAGTGTGTCTTGGTACAAGCCAAATATTTCAATAAAATTGTTCACATATAACACAACACGATTAACTGTCGTTCATGAGTTTTTTGACGTTACCACGACAGACTGTCGTGACAATGAGAAAAACTAGAACGACTGTCGTCCAACTGTAAATAGAACGTTACGACATAATACGAACGCTTTATTTTTTCTGTACAATACGATAACGACCTTCCAACAATATGTTAAAATAAAAAATGAAGTCGAGCTTAGAAATATATTTTATTGAAATTAATCAAAAAGCGTCATTCTCCTCTTCGTCGTAATATTTATTCGGTAGCCGCTGTCCACGACATCTCGCAAAGAACCCTCGCCGCCACAGCAGAACAGTCACGAAGACTAGCGGAAACGTAGCCAAAATACCTAGAAATAAAATTTTTGATTTTATAATTAAAAGTCCTCGTATAAATGGTGTGTGACAATGATATGAGAGTGTTATCATTGTGTAACCTAGTGCGTGATGTTTTTCACGCGCAGTTTACAAGAGAGGTATAATAAATTCCTCAGTGGAATTATAATACTGTATGATTAACCATAGAGAGACCTTTTGTTTGCAAGAATTTTTCGGGAAGGGAAACATTGTTAAGAAGGTATTTAACTTATGAAGGTAATTTCCAGAAAGCAGAAACATCTGTGAGACAAACCAGTGTAGAATGGCTAGTGCGTAGTAAGGGCATACAGCTCATTTTCTTCGCCTTGTAGCAAAGATTTAAGGATCGTAAGGAAATTGGGAGTACTTTCTAAACGATGATAGAGTATATGCACCTAAATAATGCCTATTTACTGTCGTAACCCTGGTTATTGCATTTAGGAAACAAGTCTGCAGCATTCCACTCCATAGCCGTTCGTCATATAAATGTGGAAGCGAAGAAATCCTAAGAATATCACAATATAGGGGTGAAACGCCAGCCTGCGTGTATTCCCCGGACTATGGAAAGGGGAAGGCGGAATTAAATCGTGCCATTCCCTCGCACAATCTCTGTAATATATTCTGTAGAATAGCGATAAGCAGGCAACTTTACGACGCTGTTTAAGGCTCTGTAGTTTCCCTTCTACTAAATCGTGAGTCACCTGTAAACCTCTTGACACGCTTGCCAACTAAATCCCATATGTAGCAACTGTACTCCATACACGGCCGGATTTGAGCTTGGTACAGCTGAACTAATATGTTAAATAGATAGGACGCTGCAGAGACACATTGTGTAAATGGGGTTTCAGGGATACTAGTCAAACCCAATGTGACTGCGGTGCCCCAACACAGTCCATGCTGCACTTACTGTTGTGCCCCTTGTGTTCTAATACCTGTACGAGGGAATATCTCTACGCGGCCACGGACAGCGCAGTCAAGGTAGTAACGTACTATTCAGGGTCAATATAGGCTTGAAATAAAAGAAATATCAACACGATAAGAAGAAGTATGTAAAATTTTTGTAGATAGTACCACTTTCCATCAGGTCTTTTCCATCGACAATTTGTCTATAGATTTGGGGTTACTGAAGAAATATCGCGTTGAAAAATTGCGTCGCTTATACTGGACTATCTTAAATCTCCTGCTTCTGTAGATCTTCCTACGCTTTAATCTGAAGTGCAACCTTGCTGCTTTGCGATTTTGATGATAGAAACACAGCTACACTCCACTCTGCTTGATGGACTTTATGGCATCCAGTACCGGTTTTTTTACGATTATCAAGTGACGGTGATGGCAAGTAACACTAACTAACAATTTGCAATCTCAAAGACCTTAGGGGTCATCCTGAAACATAAAGTAGCCTATATGCATATAGTTTCACCAGCACCCTTGCCCTTCAAAACCAGTGTCTCAACAATAATCTTGCTACTTCTGCTTTCAATATGAATCAATAAGATGGTGCGCTTACCAATCATGATGCCCAATATCATGGCTACATCAGGGCCAGGACCTTCTACAAGCTTCTCACTCACACGACACTCGAGGGTTTTTGAGAGCTCGTGCAGCTTTGCGAAGGACATCCCTCTGAGGTCGCGCGGCTTTTTGCAGCTACAACAAACTACTTTTCATCATCGAACATTTACATTGATAAGATAACATTTACACTTTTAGAGTTAAAGCGACCCAATCCAAATTCCAACTTTTTAGTGTCTTACATTACATACCAAGATAGTAGAGTCTGGATTAGATACGAAACTGGGTGTGGATTACAAAAGAAACTAGCCAAATAATATAAATTTTGTGTATTATTTTGAATGCGCTAAAACACCTCACAAAAAAACCAACATACTTACATCATGCTATCAGCACTGATGCCACTTCTGTTCATCAACGGTACCAGCACATTCACCATCCACTGGCAGTTGCAATCGCAAATGTAGTTGTTGTTCCCAAAATCCATATTCGTCAACTGATCCCAT
>NW_020655743.1:0-12037 GCF_003589595.1 Hyposmocoma kahamanoa | reverse complement strand
TTAATAATTATATCAAATAGCGTACGTTTTCAGAATCGATGAAAATCGAATTCACTACTCGTGAAAGATTATTACAACTCATGTTTTAAAAGTTTATTATAGATATTACAGAAATCTAAACAATTTCCTATTTACCAAATATATTTAAAAATAAAAGGAAACAATAATTTCATATTTTTGAGTAAGGACTGCTTTGTCTAGAACTAGCTCACAAAAAGTTTGTCTCATTTTGAGTTAAGTAGACATCTTTTCATTTTTCCGTACAATATTCTAACGACGGTTTTATTGTGTAGAAAATCATAGTAAGACCACAAGGAGATCCCGTTCGTTCTTTCCTCGAACCAGCAAGATGTGGAATGATGTTCTTCCTGAAATATTTCTTTTGCGCTAGGGGTTCTTCAAAAAGCATGTTTATGGGGCACCCAAAAGCTAACAACGCATGGGCAGGTCATCTAATGTTGCAAATATCCATGGGCGACGATGACCATCTCCCATCAACTGGCTCTTCTGCTCGTTCGCCTCGTTATTTAAATTTAAAAAAAATCAAATTGTACGTTCCAAAATGGTATAACCATGAATTTCCCATATTTTAAGTTTCAAGACTATTGTAATAACAATACGATATACCTACATATTTAGTAGCAGTAGAGCTCCTTGTGGAAGAGTTCGTCCAGGGAAATACTGCCACCTTACCTATTTCTATTCTATTCTTCCGCCAAGCAGTAATGTGAGCATTACTGTGTTCCGGTTTGAAGGGTAAGGGTGCTGGTGAAATTACGGGCACATGGAACTTGTCAAGTGTCCCTCTGATCTTTGCAATTTAAAGCTCTGAATGGCACTGTAACTGTTATGGACAGGCGTGTGGTTACCATCAGGCGCATGACTTGTTCGTCCCGTCATTTGATGTTATAAAAAAAACATACATATTAGAGTGCAATATTATTATTTCCATAAAACTAATGCATTGTAATATATCTTCGTTACATAAAAACTATAAACTTATTATAGAATTGCGTGTTCCCTTAATGCTAAGTGATGTAATCACACAAACTCGGATATATCTATAAAACACACATAAAAAGAAAAAGAAACAAGTTTTCTCCCACTGTTTCGCTTCCGAATATAAAAGCACTATATTCCCCAATCTAATATTCGAAATTTAAATATCGCATCGCCTTAGCGGTTGTCGGCGAGGTCGAATTTGAATTACAAAGTCCGCCCGCGCCTTTTCACCGTCACCTGCGCTCACGCTACTTTTGCGCTCATATCATTACCGGTAAATATGTACATACATAAAAGGTAGGCTAATAGTATTATTTTTAATGTTAACTTTGATTTGTGTTTGAAATCGTGTTCCGACAATGCGAACTGCAGAAAAAATACGGAGGCTTTGGCCTTTTCATAATATTAGAAATCTGAGTCAAAATCTACCATTTTAACGACTCATTCTGAAATATTCACTTTTCAGTCGGCCTCCCACCTCAACAACAAGATGATCTATGATAATATTATTAAGTATAGTTAACCCCTTCATGTACAAGTAACGGCGTTTACCGTAAAATTAAATATCAGAATATTATGGCACGGGGTACAGGGAATTTTTCCACATGTTGTTGCAGATTTTTATTTTCGTTTTTAGCTTAGTTGGAATATCGTCTCGTTTGCTGGAAGACGTTGGTTTGAATTCAACTGGGTCAAAGTGATTTTTTTCTAAATGTTCGATCTTCGTTTAATAATTCTACCATCCTTATATATACTCCAATAATTATCGCACCTTGCATTTTTGTCGTGAAGGATGAGAAAACAAAAATAGTGTTATCATCAAAGAAAAAGTTTTCCCCGGTTTTGCAAATCCAAATTCCCAATAAGGACTTACGGAAAAGACGTTTAGTATACTGTTTTCAAAATTACATAACTTTTTGATCAATCAAATATTGTTTAAGCTTAGGGTACTTAATGCTGAAAATGCGTGGTAGCTCGAATTATGTGTAAGTGTGTATTTGTGTATATTTCAAGGTTTAACTTTCACTTCAGACATTATAATAATCTCTGTACAGAGTACTGAAAAAACCGACCTCAAAAGTACGTGGAATTACATATATTTGCTAAGTTTTATTGAAATATCCCCTAGTTCGCCACTATACAGGACTTGACACAGGAGATAATAAAAATCAGTTCTCACTACTCAAAGTATATTGAGAGAAAAACGCCTTAAATTGGAGAATAACAAAATCAACCATTAAAATAATTGCTCCTTAAGTAAAATTTAGGTGCTATTAATAAAAATGAATGTCCATGTTTCACCCTTAGAGGTGGATGATTTTCTTCGAAATGAAATGGGACCACTATGGAGGTACCCTCTTTCCAACAAAAAAAGAATCATGAATGTCGGTTCACAAATACCGGAATTACCGCGTAACATACATACAAAATAAAAAATAATAAAACATACAGTCGAATTGAGAAACTTTTTGAAGTCGTTTAAAAAAAACAACTCATTTTGCGTCGTCGTGTGGCATAAACCGGGCTTTTATATGAAACCGAATGCAGCGTATATTACGCAACTCAAATGACGCAACTCACATCTCACAGAATTACGTTCGTCTGACCTCACCCTAACAAACGCAAAAACCCAACTCGGTATAAAGAACATGAAATTTTTCGTATCTATGATAATGATTATGATGTAAAAAATGCATTTTAAATTTTATTATTATTAACGCGCTAAATCTAAGTCGCCACTGAAAACAAAAACTGTTAGTCTACCTCTGCAAAAGACAGCCTTTACTTTCTCTTCAGAGGAGACCCGTGCGCGGCAATAGAATGAAATATTTCAGGAACATTGGCGAAAATCGGCAACAACTCACGAAAGTTTTCTTACAATCGAATGAATAATAATGGATCGCTTACGAAACAAAGACACAAACATAAATACATAGGGCGTACTATAAGTTTCCGGAGCTGGCCACTTACATAAACAATATTTAAAAAGTAATTACAACATTTGAAAATGGAACTCTTTGGCTGTAGAATACAGTTTGTTTCATCTGACTGTCACTTGTTTTTACATTGTGGCGTCATTTCAGAAATTGGTTGTCTACATCACCATGGATTTAACTCTTGAAAATTTTTTTCAAACTACTTTTGGCGATGAAGCACCATGCAAGACGATTATTTATAGCTGGCTTGCAGAATTCAAACGCGGTCGTGTGAATCTCAGTGACGAATTTCGTGATGGTCGCCCGTTCACTGTTGTGAACAACATAAACATCGATGCTGTGCGCCGTATGATCAAAACGAGAGAGAAATGAGATTCGAATATCTTTAGGCATACGCGTGAGTCAAATACAATCAATGCTATACAAACATTTGGGTGTGAAAAAGCAGTGCTCTTGGTGGATCCCACACAATTTGACTGAGGCTCAAAAAACGGATCGCGTCACTTGGTGCAATGCCATGCTATATTTGATTTAAACCACAAATTAGAAAGATATAGTAGGAATCAGGTTCTCTTCTCGCTCGTTAACCCATCTAATTTCGAGACTACCCGATCAGTTCGATTCCTATTTAAATCAAAATCAGCCTGCTGGTCTGAGCTTTCCAAGTATTGCCCTGACGTGAATTCTATTGCTCTGGTACCTACTCGTAGTACAGCGAATTCCTTACTTTGAGACCCGGCAATTTGGTGTGCTTATGTGCCAAATTATATTCACGATCTCATGTCAACATTTGGAATAAATGCACGGAAATTTTAGGTTACTCCGCAAAGACTGCCTTTGTGTTTAATACTGCACCATAAAGTGTGAATCCAACTAAACCTTGCGGTTCATCCCTGATGCGTTCGTACCGGATGCATAGAGACGAATACAAACCACATTTGCTGTGTAGCGTCGGAAATCTTATGAACAATGACGGCATCAAGAGAGATGGAATTTTAGAAGCTCTTGCATGAAACTCACTTAAAAATAAGTATATGACGAATGTAAATGGCCAGTATTAGTAAATTAAACTCAAATGCAGGATCGATATTAAAACGTTACTTAATGCAATTCTCTTTATTAACCCGTTTATGGACATTAATTAAATAAATAAAATAAATAAAAAGACTTTATTAATCCACACTACAACGATACATAAATAATCTCAGTACAGAGTCCAAAATAAAAAAAACCGACCTCAAAACCCATTCATTCCCTAGTTTGCTACCCTTAGAGGTGGAATATTTTCTTTAAATTTTAATGGGATCATTTCGGAAGTAACCTCTTGCCAACAAAAAAAGAATCATCAATATCGGTTCACAAATATAGTTATCGCGTTACATACATACAAAAAAAGTAAGGTCAACGTTGTTCACCTTCAAAAAATGATTGGTTGTATGGTCGTGTGAGAACTGGTATTATCGTGGTGCAAGACGATACGGCATTTACGGTTATTTTTACGGAGTTTGTCAATAACTTCCGGCAAACAAATGGTCGTGTACCAATCACTATTCACGGTACGACGATTTTCCAAAGCAACAGTAGCCACGTATCCAGTTTTATTAAAAAAAGAAGCAATCATCCGCTTAGAGGCAGTTTGCACGCGCGCCACTTTAGTTGCTCATCTCGAAAGACCCATACGCCCGATCGCTGCTTTGTTTTGGGATGGTAACTATAAATCCATATTTCGACACCAGTTACTATGTCCCACACTAAATTTGACGTCCCTTCGTTGAATTAGGTAAGCATGGCATTGCACCAAGTGACGCGATCCGTTTTTTCAGCCTCGGTCGATTTGTGTGGGATCCACCGAGAGCACAGCTTTCTCACACCCAAATGTTTGTGTAGTATTGATTGTATTTGACTCATACATAGACATGAGGCTAAAGGTGCTCGAATCTCATGGTATGTCACATGCCTGTCTGTTTTGATCATACGGCGCACAGCATCGATGTTTTTATTGTTCACAGCAGTGGATGGGCTACCGTCACGAAATTCGTCACTGAGATTCTCACGACCGCGTTTGAATTCTGCAAGCCAGCTGTAAATAGTCGTCTTGCATGGTGCTTCATCGCCAAAAGTAGTTTGAAAAAAATTTTCACGAGTTAAATCCATGGTGATGTAGACAATCAATTTCTAAAATGACGCCAAAGTGTAAAAACAAGTGACAGTCAGATGAAACAAACTGTATTCTACAGTCAAAGAGTTCCATTTTCAAATGTTGTAATTACTTTTTAAATATTGTTTATATGTATAAGTAGCCATTTTCGGAAACTTATAGTGCCCTATGTAGGTAAGGTGGCAGTATTTCCCTGGACGAACTCTTTCACAAGGAGGTCTACTCCTACAAAAAACGTAATAAAACTGCTAATAAAAATATGCAGTTCCTATATAATTAAGAAGTCACTCACCGAAATCATACACTATTATATAATCGTACGAAAATTCCTGTTAACATTTTAAACCAAACTTCAAATGATACACGCACCGAAGGCAACAACTACACAGAAAGCACTTGGAAATCACACTGTAAAGTGCTTCGCCGCAGTTCTGCCCTCTTTATCAAAACTAACGTAATCGACATTTTTAGCGAATTTGATTTTTTATCGTATCTGGGATCAGTGAAACATAATCTACTACCCCCTCTAATCGGGTCTTTTATATCTTATTTTCTTAGTTTCAGTGTTATTGAAAGATTTGGTATGACACTGTAGTAGATTGTGAAACTGTACTTTTTGTTTTGTTTTTTGTTAACTGTATTTAGTTATGTTATTAAGTTTGTTTGTTTCTAAAACTTAGTTTCTTTGCCAGGCTTGCACTTTCAAGAAAAATTCAATAGCGATTATGCTTCATTTGAAAATTTTATATTTTTGTAGTAATCTGTGGATGATGTGGTTGATTGTATAATTAGCGCTACCGATATTCTTATTCTGTATAACTCACCATGTACAATTGTCGTTTTTACGAAAAAACTTTAGTGCCAATATCTCGAAAGTTACCGAAATGCAAATGCTTTAGTTATGACTAGGAGGGTAGAGTTGGTTTTCGATATCCACATAGTGAAATGGGGTACCCCGTACTATCGTATTCTGATATTTCATTTTGCGGTAAACGCCGTTATACTACTATATATATAGTACGTTATAACTATGCTTATGGCGAGTTACCGGCGTCGAAGTGGGAAAAACTGTTTTGCTAGATGGTTTAAGTATTTACTATTAAATAAAAAAATATACGATACTCTTAAGAGCTTTACAACCTCAAATGGCTTTGGTTGATTTCGCATAACAGTGAAAGTGTTGAATGAATCACTTTGGGAAAAATATATAGTAAAATTGAGGATACACAGATTAGTGTGAGGTGTGAAAACGCGAGTCCTAAAAATTGTCACGATAACAAAAAAACACAAAGTTACCTCGAAATTTTATAAGAAAACCGACGTATTCAATAGGTATTTTACATATACGAATGATTTTTTTTTTAGTATCAATTGAACTAAACAGAATATTTGTATATTATACGATACACATTTTTCAAATGACTTTAGTTTTGTTTGTAAAAAAAAAATAGTTCTGAAATGAAGCTTGTGTCGCTGCCGCTCGGCCCGAGCAAAATGAACCTTATTTGATATTATATAAAGTCTAGTAACGACTGTTACTGATATTGTCAAAAGAATGTGCAATTTGTTACACGATAGGATGTACTTTACTGGACCATATAAAGTACTGAAAACAGGCTAAAATAAAATTCTGAAAGGAATTATTTAGGAATAAAATATGTAACTTTGTATATAATTTTTATATGGAGATATTTCTCTTTAAGTACTACAGAGAACTAGCTAAGTTTTCATTTTCAACTCAATCCCTATAGTTACTAAATTCATAATTACCCCAAAATTTGCGCGAAGGTTAACCCTCTTACACCTCACCTCCTAAAATCTAGGATTCACTCTACTCTCCTGAAATAGCTCGCCCTAAGAGCTCTCATGCCAAAAAAGTTTTGACGTTGGCTCCGCCCAAATTTGTGAAACAAATATATGCCTGAAGTTCGCGTGACATGCGACAGGAGATGTTGAATTTTGCGTATTAAAAGTACCAAATTCGTTTTAGCGGAATAACTCTAAAACATTAAAAAAAAATCCGTAGTGACAGTCGTCGATCATGCATAAATATAATTAATTATCTAATTTTTGTCCTAATAACCTGTAGCATTTCGAGAATAAATCGAAAAAATGTGAAAATTAGAGGTCATTTCGTGATTTTTATCTATCGAGGAAACTTTATTGTTTTATGTTTCTGATTAATGTCTATGCTTGAATATATCGTGTAGTTACTCATACAATATTTTATTTTTAACTATAAAGTGGATTTACCCCTCTAAAATAAATCGAAGACTAGGAATTTTTCCTCTGCTCATCCTTAATAATATTAACATAGACAATCTTGTTGTAGAGCTGGGAAGCCGACTTAAAAGTTCTTACAATTTTTTTTTGCTGCATGAGTCGTCGATTTTATTCTACCTCGGAAAATATTTGCGACGAAAGGTTTTTAAATGGAAGGGTTTAAAGGGATATTTAACTTTACCTTTTTGTAAATAAATAACTTTATGATGGGTCTCGTCGTCGTCGTTTTGAATTATAGGCAGTTTAACTAAACTTTGTAAACTAACTTAGACCATCGTCTTTTTCGGGGGAGTGGTAACATGTTGAAGTGGCGTACTTAGTAGGTCATTGAAGGAAATATTGAGCTGGCATAACGTTCTTTATATTGTAATCGAATTTTGAATTACAATAAACAGAGTGTTTTTTTTAAATTCTGTCAGCATGGCGAAATCCGAAACCATAGAATATACAAATAAACTGTCATAGGAACCATTTAGCCCTTTTTTGTGAAAACAATTTTGGCATAATCTTTTTATTGGTCAAACGTGAGTTGTCCAATTTGACCTAGGTACTTCTGCAATTCCAATTTTTTTCATTTTATACAATTAAGTCATCCTTATAAGAAACTGAGTCTATTAGCATAAAAAAAATAGTGAATTTTATACATTTTGAAATGAAACTATTTTTCCGGATTTAAATCGTGTATATTTGTTTTTGGCCCTTTACAGGTCCCATGACCATGGGACCTGTAAAGAGCCCGAAACGTCGGTTTGTTTGAAAAAACAAATATACGCGATTTAAATCCGAAAAAATAGTTTCATTTCCTATGTGTAACAATCGCGAAAACCTAAGAACTCGATTTATACATTTTGTATGAAGTACATTTTATGAAATTCAACCAACGTCTGCGGTACCAATTTTTTTCATACCACACAATGAAATGACCCCTTCGTAATACTGAGTCGATTAGCACTGGAAACAATTTTGATCATTTTTATTAACTTTCATTCATTTCATTTCAACTTACAACAGACCAAAAAATTTCCTATCAAAATAGTTTTCATAAATTAAGACTTAATGGTTCCTATAATGTATCTTCTGTGTATGTTTTCAGATTTCCCCATACCAACCCATTTAAAAAAACACTCTGTATAACAAATTTTCAAATTCATATTTTCTGTTTCTAGTTTAACAGTATTGATTTCTCTATAAATGTCTATGAACGGATGAAAAGATACAGTTTGCTATCACCGTGCTCACAAAATTGACGACTGCCCAACAGAGATTAAACAAAATTGTAACTCATTAAACTTGTTTGAGCAATTTTGATTAGTGCGCTGTTGAAAAGATACGAAATGTTGATCTGTAAACATAATTTGACGATGTTTGTACCCAGTTGTGGGAGTATACATTATAAAGATCACATGTTGATTACTTTTTCAACTACGGCGCATGGGTGTTCAAGCGAATCGCCGCAGTCGCTACAAATCTCTTTAGTATTATAAAATAGTCTCCTGTTTCATTTTTAACCGACTTCAAAAATAGGTGGAGGTTCTCAATTCGACTGAATGATTTTTTTTCTGTATGTATGTTACGCGAGAACTCCGGTATTTGTGAACCGATTTTCATGATTCTTCTTTTGTTGGAAAGAGGATACCTCCATAGTGGTCTCATTTAATTTTGAAGAAAACCATCCACCTCTAAGGGTGGCTGTTCACGTATGAAGATTCATTTTTATAAATAGCGCCTAACTTTAATTTAGAAGCAATGACTTTAATGGTTGATTTTGCTATTCTCCAATTCAAGGCGTTTTTCACTCTCAATATACTTTGAGTAGTGAGAACCGATTTTTATTACCTCCTGTGTCAAGTCCCGTATAGTGGCGAACTAGGGGATGAATCCGGGTTTGCGCACTTTCCGGTAACCAATTTCGATAAAACTTGGTAAATACATGTAACGCCACGTACTTTTGAGGTCGGTTTTCTTAGTACTCTGTACTGCGATTATCTTGACTATTGTTTTCTGTTTTGGATTGATAGTTGTACGTGTTTTGTGATAAATTAATAAACTTTATTGTACACTTGATTTGGCCTTGCTCACTCGTTTTTAGCACCCATCCGAACCCATTGAGGCAGTCCGCATTCTCTCCTCTAAGGAGAGATTAAACGCATAGTTCAGAGTGATAATTTTCATTATATCATATAATGAAGTTATCATTATAATTACTGTCAAATAAGTAGAAACAATTACTGTCAAATAAGTAGATAATACTCGAAAAAATTAAAAGACAATGTCTTATTTAGTATAGAAATCTATTATTGCAATGCTACAATATAAAAAAACTAATAAAACATGGTATAAATTTAAAATTAATGTAACGAACAAGTATAATGCTAGGCGAGCCCATGAAAATAAATATGTATGTCCAAGAGTAAATAACTATTATGGTAAAAGAACAAATCTTTTGACAATTACATTTAACAAATTCTATTTTTTGAGAGGCAGATAATTTTTAAGTAAATTCACATTGAAGAAAAAATTAAGACATATACTTCTTGAAATCATGTAAATTTAGTGAATTCTATACTGGTTTTGTTAAATGTACTCGGCAGGTATACTATAGTTTTGTGATTATGAGTGTATGCTCGCCAACAAATTGCTTTCGCAGTTTGGTGAGAAATTGTATTACTTACTCTTGTATGCCTTGTTTGTATGAAGTAAACAAAATACTTAAGAAATAACACAATAAAAACAGCCTAACAACATTTAAATAACGTCACATAATACTATACTGACATGTGTGCGGCTGTGGCGTGTGTAAAAGGATATCTTTCAGCTTAAGTCACAACCAAGACTAGACTGTGACGCTGGTTTTCAATGGGTCCTAGCCGAGTGAGTGACAGGCGTATGCGTCCCGAAGTAAACGTATACAAACATGTAAATTTTCAATTTCAGAAAATTTGGTTTGGTTTTTTCACTTGATTTTTTTCACTGTTTGTCATGTTTAGTAACAAAAAATATAGAACCACAACTCTGATGATGAATCAGGATGGATAATTATTAAAGAAAATAATAGTCATATAATTTATTTAAGATAAAAATAATCCATATTTTATTAGTATACAACCATAATTCTTATGTAGCTAGTGTTAGTAATACATTAATTTAATATTTATGTTGACCCAGTCAATGTTCAATTACTGGGCTGTCCCACCTGTGCACAACAGTGTTCAGAATGGTGTTAGAGCTGGCACGCACGCGGAGCAGCGTGGAAGCGCAGCGCTTCCGCATTTATGGCGTGGAAGCCAACCGCCCGCGCCGCGCAGAACATGCCGGACGCGCTACAGCGGCGACCCAGCCCCATCAGCACTCTAAACGCGTTGTTGTATTGTACGCGCAGAGTGCTATATGCCCTCCGCGTGTAACTGACCCACAGGCTGCTCGTGTAGAAGGACTGACAGAAGGCTTTAAAAAGCGTCGTCTTCACCTGTTTTGTATAACGTGCAAACCTGCGAGCCAGCATATTGCAGCGAGCAGACAACGCCCTGCGTTCCCTCTCCAAATCCAAGTCATAATTGACGGTAGTGTGGTAAAGGTCTTCTTACCAGCCTTGAAAACCATGATTTCACTCTTTCGTCCTTATTAAGGCAAATTTTACCAATTTGCCTTAATAAGGACGCCACGATTGGGAACTATTCACGTTTTCCAAGAGTTATTTACCTTACCTATTTCTGTGTCCCGGTTTTGAAGGGTTATGGGTGCTGGTGAAATTAAAGGCATATGGGACTTGTCAATTTATGTCTCAGGGTGACGGGCGCAGTGGTAGTGCCCCTCAGATCGTTGCAATCTAAAGCTCTGAGTGGCATTGTAACTGTTATGGACAGGCGTGTAGCTTATCATCAGATGCACGACTTGTAGATTCCGTTAGTTGAGGTTATAAAAAACCTCCGACATTACAGGTTTCATTACGATGGTTTCTTTCACCATTAGCAAGAGGTATTGCTACTATAAATCCACAAATGTATGTAACTTCTAGACACTCGCCGCAAGTTGATCTCAAAATTGAAAAGCAAACTCTTATTCTATGTCAGAGGTTAAGAAATATTGGTTATAAGTATTATAAAATGCAAACTTTTAGCAGGCAAATGTGCTTTGCCTGTAGCAGGTCGCGTTTACATATATTTACATTCGCGAGGCGACGAAAGGGTTGCGGCTTTTCAAAGTTTTCAGAGGTAATCTTTGAAGCATTTGAAAGCGGCTATATCGTATTTGAAAAAGATTTTATAAAATATCTAAAACTCATATTATAACGCTCGGGCGGTGGAATTAAAAAACGGTGATAGCCCAGTAGTGGTACGGTTGCATCTCAGTTGATAGGTCAAAGGTTCGCGCCCCATTATGGCGGCATGTACAGTCGACGCCATGCGATACCTATTTATATGTTAAAAAATGCAGCCAACAAGGTTAGGCGTTACTTCACACCGGGACAGTAGCTTCAGCTGTACCAGCACAAGTCCGGTCATGTATGGAGTACTGCTGCCACTTATGAGAGGTCAAATGCGCACTTATTTTTTATAAAGAAAAAAATATATAGAAAGATATAAATTTTATATACATTGAATTTTGATTTACGCTTAGATATATTTAATGTATATATCACACTGTTAATACATAGGGC
>NW_020655742.1:0-12130 GCF_003589595.1 Hyposmocoma kahamanoa | reverse complement strand
AGTAGAAGCGTTTTGTTTATACGATTTGAATAATTATTTTGAATTTAGTAAATTACCGTCATTGTTAATAAAATTGTTTTTTTTAATGATTCCTACTCCTGATTCCTAATATCAGAAGTGGGATTCGAAGACCATCAGCCCGCGTAATTCCAATGTAAACAAAACGCCTCATAGTTGGTGTAATTTCATTTCCATAAGTGTGCATTACTTCTTGTTAATTAACTTTTGATTGAAATGTCGGATACATCACGTCGTCGTGGGAATCGTTCACGCGATAGGGATAGGTCGCGCTCGCGTTACGTGAGCATTCATCTAATCACTCGCGTAGTAGGTCGCGAAACGAATCATGGAGTCATGATCGTTCTGGGCAACGCACATCGCGACATCACACTAATAACCGCGACGAGCGGTCGCGTCGTCATCGTGGCAGGTCCTCATGCCACTCGCGTGACAGGTCGCAGCATAACCCGCGGGAAAGCACGCACCAACGTTCGCGTAAGAATAAATCTCGTTCACCATCACGGCGACACACGCCAGAGACGGATAAAACGTTACATAACGTGTTGAATGCAATTTTAAATAGATTAGGTGCGGTTGAAAAGAGTTACGGCATTAATGTTTCCACACCTAATGCTAAGAGTGCGGGAAACAATTCTGCAGCGACCTCTCACACTTTTGCTAATAATTCGGACGTGCGCGTCTCTAACGAAATTTTAGAGTCGGAGGCGCGAGGCGTTGCCTGCGTATCCGGCGCCCCAACTAGTATAAGTCAACCCAACCATACCCCACTGACGGACCAAGTGCACACGTTAGATAATTCTTCAATCACTGGAGGCGAGTCGATAGCCGAAAACGTGAATATTTCTGAGTCGACTAAAGCAATAGCGGAGGCAATCAAGTCATTACAGCCAGTTAGATCTCATAGTTATTTTGTGTCGAATTTCGACCCCTCCATTCACAACATTGAATCATGGTGCGAGGAAGTAAATCGTGCAAAAGATGCTAACGGCTGGAATGACCACGAGTGCCTCTCGAGGGTGGCTTCGTGCCTCAAAGGTGACGCGAAGGTGTGGCTTAATGAGTGGGTTACGAATGACCGCACGTGGACTAACTTCAAACTCGAGTTCAAACCCTTATGTCCGCAAAAATTAGACTACGCCAACATTCTGTTCGATGCAATGAACGCCACGTCGGATAAATATTCTACTTACGCAGAGTATGCTCGTCGCACTTTGCTTCGCCTAAAGATAGTTAAGGGTCTCAGCAGCGAACTTATGACCTCCATTGTGATTCGCGGTATAGACAACCCTCAGGTCCGAGCGGCGGCAGCAAATGCGGACCTGACTCCGGAAAACCTGGTGTCTTTCCTATCTATTTATACAAAACCGGCTCGTAGGAAGCAAGAGCCGCAACCAACGCTTAAGAGACGCCCACTACATGGTTCAAAGAATCACCAGGAACCCAAATGTTTTAATTGCAGTCAGAGAGGTCACATAGGTCGCAACTGCCCTAGGAAATCAAACCTGGATCGTAATCCTAATAGCGCGCCAAAACCTGTCGTATCCTGCACATTTTGTAAAAAGTCAGGTCACTCCGAGGACATATGCTTTGCCAAAAATCGTTCAGAAACCCGCAACCAACGCAACGTCAATTTGTGCTCCGATTTATCGGACAATAAAAAGGCGAGTACGAACAGCGATATTACTGTAGCTGTTGTTGAGGGAATACCTATGGACGTCCTCATTGACAGCGGTGCCTTGAACGTTTCTCTGATCTCTTCAGGTGTTCTGAAGTACTTATCGCGCCAGCCAAAACCCACTCATTGTATCTTAAAGGGCATCAGCGATCACGAAATTACAGCCACATCCTATATCACTGTGAATATTGAGTTGAGCGAGATTTCCATAGAGGCTGATCTTATGGTCGTACCCTCTAGATACATGTCCACTCCCATCATTATCGGGACCGACATTCTTAATCGCGACGGCATCACCTATGTAAGGACAAAGGACCGACAATGTCTGACTCATTCTGAGGGAATCCCGACTCGACTCAATTTAATTCAGAAACCGGAATCAGTCGAAATAAACACGCCACTGCAAGGTACAGATCGTGATTGCTTGATGGAAGTCATCAACGAATACTCAAAGTTCTTGATTTCTGGCACGGCTATGACCACGGTAAAGACCGGGGAAATGCAGATAAAGTTGTCCAATCATACACCAGTCGTATACCGCCCGTACAAGCTTTCGTACGATGAGAAGCTGAGAGCCCGCGAAATTATTAGTGACCTATTGAGCAAGGGAATCATTAGAGAATCCCAATCCGAATACGCGAGCCCAATAATTCTGGTGAAAAAGAAGGATGGGTCAGACCGTATGTGTGTAGACTTCAGGGCACTCAATCGGTCGACTATAAAGGAACGGTATCCATTACCGTTGATCGATGACCACATCGACCGATTGGGGAACTTCAAATTCTTCACCAGCTTAGATATGGCTACCGGTTTCCACCAGATACCGCTAAGCAAAGATTCGATTCCGCTCACGGGTTTTGTGACCCCCGAAGGTCATTTTGAATATATCAAAATGCCTTATGGCTTAACCAACTCTCCCATAGTATACCAACGAATAATAAATAACACCCTTCGAAAATTCATAGATGCCGGTCAGGTGTTAGTTTACGTCGATGATGTTTCAATTATGAGTTCTACCAAGGAGGAAGGTATTGTTTTGCTACGACAAGTTATGCAGACCCTTACCGAAGCCGGATTTTCCATAAATCTTCGGAAATGCACATTTTTAGCAACGCAAGTCGAGTATCTGGGTCGGATCGTTAGTCAAGGTCAGGTTAGGCCGAGCCCTCACAAAGTGGAAGCACTTGTTAATGCTCCAGTGCCCACCAATGTCCGTCAAGTCAGGCAATTTTTAGGACTGGCCGGATATTTTCGGCGCTATATTAAGGGATACTCAACTAAGACAGCTTGCATTGCCCGTTTAACGAAACGAAATGCGGAATTTTACTGGGGTCCAGAACAGGAGAAGGTTCGTCAGGAACTCATAGATGTTTTAACCCATGAACCGGTCCTTGTCATATTCAATCCCAAATTGTCAACAGAAGTCCATACAGACGCGAGCAGTATAGGTTATGGGGCTGTTCTCCTACAGACTCATGAGGACGGCAAAAGACACGTTGTGGCCTACTACAGCAAGGTGACCCAGGGTGCCGAACAAAAATACCACTCTTATGAGTTGGAAACGCTGGCGGTCGTGAAAGCACTGCAGCACTTCCGTCACTACCTAGTAGGGATACACTTTAAAGTCGTCACTGACTGCAATGCTTTCAAGGCCACCGAACGTAAAAAGGACCTTCTCCCACGTGTAGCACGCTGGTGGATTTACCTACAAGACTTTCATTTTAACGTTGAGTATAGGAAAGGGACTATGTTGTCTCATGCGGACTACTTGAGCAGGAACCCACCTATCCAGGTGCACCAGATTTCCAAACCACGAAACTGGGCTCAAATAGCGCAAGCCGCTGACAACGAGACCCATGACTTAATACAGCAGTTACAAGATGGTAGCTTAGACTCAACACGATACCTCATGCAAAAAGACATTCTTTACTATAAGTATACACCCGTAGGAGAGGTACCACGTCTGCTATGCTACGTTCCCAAGGGACATCGACTGAGTTTACTCAGGGTGTTCCACGATGAGCATGAACACATAGACTCCGATAAAACAATGACGCTCATATTAAAACACTTTTGGTTTCCGGGTTTACGACAGTTCGTCCAAAAATATATAGCCCATTGTTTGGTGTGCGTCTCGAAGAAGCGAGTTCCTAGGACCCCACTCCAAACCGTCACCTCATGGGAAAAACCAGATGTTCCTTTTAGTACCGTGCATATTGATGCATTAGGTCCTTTACCAACATCCGAGGGATATAAGTTTGTGCTAATATTAGTAGATGCGTTTACTAAATTCTGCCTCCTCTACCCAATATATCGCCAAGATGTTAGTGAACTAAAAAGAGTACTAGTTCAAGCAATCTCCTTGTTTGGAGTACCGAAGCTGATAGTGGCAGACAGAGGACGCATGTTTGTGTCTAGCGAGTTTGTCTCGTGGATGTCTGAACTGGGGAGCGACATTCATTATATCACCCCGGAAATGCACAGATCTAATGGCCAAGTGGAAAGATATATGCGCACCGTTTTAAATATGTTGCGCATAGAAGTAAATCACAAAAACTCCTCGTGGTCAGACATTCTTTGGAAGCTTCAGCTAGTCTTAAATATGACTAAACAAAAGACCACCCAAGCTTCTGCATTGAACTTGATGATTGGGATTGAAGCAACTACTCCCGTGATTCGCGCGTTAATACGCGACGTAGCCATCGAAGACAGGACATCAAATAGAGAGGCTTGTCGCGAACTTTATAGAAGTAGAGCAAGTGAATTACTCAAGAAAAATCAGGAGCAACAGGACGTGCGCGCCAACAGACAAACACGTCCACCTCGAGTATATCAAGTCGGAGACCTGGTATTCGTGATAAAGTACTCCCAATCTACGGGCAAACTAGATCCAGGAATGCGAGGGCCCTACAAAGTATTAAAGGTTCTGTCCAAGGGACGGTATGAGCTAGAGTTACTCAGCGGAGGTTACGGCAAAATCACACAAGCAGCGGCACAATACATGGTGCCATGGCGAGGAGAGTGGTGCCCAGAAACATGTGCATCATTTTTTGAAAGTAAGTTTTTTTTGCATTAGTTGCCTACTTAGCGTTAGTCGCTATATACTGCGTTAGTCGCATCAGGCGTTAGTCGCCTATTCAGCGTAAGTCGCTGTTCATTACGTTAGTCGCCTACTTAGCGTTAGTCGCTATATACTGCGTTAGTCGCACCAGGCGTTAGTCGCCTATTCAGCGTAAGTCGCTGTTCATTACGATAGTCGCCTACTTAGCGTTAGTCGCTACCCATTGCGTTAGTCGCACCTGGCGTTAGTCGCCATTATAACTGAATATCACATGGACAACGGGCACCAATCCCAGCGCTAGTCATCACCTGCGAGAGGAGCCCTGTTGATGACAACACCTCACCGCGGGATGCAGTCGTTTCCTACTAGCACGTCTAAGTAGTGCCAGTCTGCATCTTCCTCAGTACTTTGGTATCGTATAAGGCATTGCATAGTCAGATGGGGACGCCTAGCTTTCTATGTGATGTTTCAACTTATTGCGTATAAATATGTGCCCTAATAACAAGATAAAAATGAGTGTTAGATATCGAAAGACGCCATGTCATGTTGGTTGCTTACAGATAATGACACAGATGACTCTGAAGCAGGACCCTCAGCGTCCATTCCACCGCCGAGTTCAAGTATTGGGCTGTCGATGCCTAACCTGGACTTAGATGCTGAAGGGGAATCATCTGCAGCTGGAATTTGCGACGGGTCCACGAAGACACCTCCGCGAGACCAAGGCGTTGGATTGTCAATGCCCCTACTAGACTAGACCGTACCTTGGAGTAACAACCCCTTTCCTGTCGATAAATTACCGACGGGGACGACGGTGTATCAGGAGAGGCCGTGTTAGCAAAGCCTCCCCTACTACCCTATCTTTTCCTATAAAAGGCAGCGGAACTCACTAACAGCACCATTGTTGTTCGAGCGTTTGGTGCGTGCACGTCGTGTCAAGTGAGTTCTGTACACTTATGTATTATTTTGTGCTATTATGTTGATTTACTGAATGTGTATCTCAGTTGGTCATTAGAATCAGTGTTGCTAGTAGAAGCGTTTTGTTTATACGATTTGAATAATTATTTTGAATTTAGTAAATTACCGTCATTGTTAATAAAATTGTTTTTTTTAATGATTCCTACTCCTGATTCCTAACAATAGTATATTTTTTATCGAGATACTAAAACGTGTCAATATATACCCGAGGCGGTGCCTATTACTCCGAAGGTTTATATTGGCTTTTAGTTACGAGATGAAAACTTTAGTTTTCACTTCCATTGCGAGAAAAAAATATTTCAATAGTTTTCGTTCTTCAACAAAATTACGAATGAAAATTGTGAAGTTTTTTGAAGGTTTTTTTTTTCCTGCCAGACATGGATACAACAAACGCACTGACGCGGGAAAATAATATGGCGCCATCGTCTATGAAGAAAAGGCGCGGAACTAAAACCGAGCGTACTTCTGGCTGTTTGAGTTTGTTCACTGGAAGTAAATTAAAAGATTAGGTACCTTTTACTTCCTAGGGATTAAAGGATGCACTTTACTCCCGCTACGTAAGACTATATTGCCGTACTTCTAAAGCATGAGAAGCGAAAAAGTAATTTACGCCATAAATGAAACCATTCCATGACTTTCTGCAATAACGACCAATCTCAAAGAGGTTAATTTCAGCACGAATACGGTTTAAAAAAAAACAAAGGCATAACTAGCTAGCAAAGCCGATGATGAAAGTTGTCTCGTGATTACTTTAACCAATAGAAATATTGTTTTCTTATTCACCATAAAATTTAGTCCCAGCTGTACAATTTGCAAACAAATATCAAGGTTTGAGTCACTGTTCTTTTGAAAAAAAAAAGGGAATTAAATTTATCCGTAAAAATAAATAACTTAATAGATAAATATTCACTTACAATGTTTCCCGTAGAATCATACTCGTGAATGTACTTTATACCCACAGGAGTATGTTCGTTTTCGACTTCAATGTCGGTCGTGGCCAGTTCCAAATTACGATCGCTAGTTCTCAAGATTTGTTTGAACGAGCCTTTGACGAATTGTTCACCATCGAACTCTATTGTCGTGTTACCGTTGCTCCATTTGTCACCTGAGAAGATGTTAGAATTAATTCAATGGGGGTTAAGGGATGCTATGATAATAGAATGCAAAAAATATATTATAAAAATAGATTATCATTTAGGAACATCGAACATATAACCAGAAATAGTGACGAAATAAGGGTCGTCCATCCCTGGCAAGTCATCAGGCAAATGGGCCTTATATCACTTTTAAATATTATTCTCGTTTGTACTGAAATCACTAATTCCAAAGCTGAAATAGTACAGCGCCAATAACTGACCTGTGTGTACGTCTCCGTATATTCCAAAAACATTCTGTGTTTATTGTAATAAAGATAATAATCTCTAACTGTTCCATTAGGTGGTGTGGGAAAAATCAGCAAAACATCCTATTACAAAACAAACGGAATCACATTTCATCGGTAATTAACTGTTAAATATGTAATTTTTCAATTTTCGTCCATTACAGCAAAGCTCAAGTTAAACTGGTAGACTTGAAGTGAAACAATTGACGACACCCGTCAATTGTTTCGAATTAAGGCTGGCCAATCGGAGCGCAGTTGTCATCGCAATGACTTGACAAAATAGTTTTCAAACAAATTAAATGACATTTCGTCTCTATTTCTGGCTATAGTGTATAGTGTATAGACACTCGATATTTAGGAAGCATAACATCGTGCCTCTATACTCCATGAATCCATTTCGATACATCTTTGAAAATAAGAATAAAGAAGGTGCCAATGCAACTGGATGCTGATAAGCAACAACGTGTCAACGAACATGATAATAGTTGTGCGAAGATGGCACCTAAGCTTTTTTCGTTATTTTAGATAGTTTGTTCTAAAATTTAGGTACTTATAAAATGACAACTTTTGCTGTTGTCACCTCAGTGACAAAGAATTGTTGTGATTTATTACTATAATTCCGCAACAACAACAAGCACAACAGCAAAAGTTTTCATTTTATAAGTACCTAAATTTTAGAACAAATTATCAACATCGAAAAATTTTTTAGGTGCCATTTTCGCTAAAACTATGATTGTGTGTATTAATAATTTTATTTTATCTCCCTTCACAATTTAACGATAAAACTTGCAACAACAACTATGACCATATAAAAGTTTACGAAAAATGGTTACCCTGCAAAACTCTTTTTCCTGTCTAAAAAATAAAAATAGCATAGAAGAAAAGCAAAGCAAAAATGTAGAAAATTATAAATAGTTGAATGATATACTGTAACAATGGTTAATAATAAATAGAATAACAAACTATAATGAAAAATCCGACCGCTTTGTGGCGCTATGAGACACTACCAATAGACAGTCAAAAAAACTGTATACTTTAAAGGTTGCAATTAGCTAAATAAAAACAAACCATAATGAGGTCTTCTATGAGGCCTTACCAGTTACTTATTGTAAAATTATAACGAACTATTTGAAAATGGTTCTAAATATATGATACTTTCAGCTAATAGACAACATTTCATACTACCTATAATGCTATTATAGTCCAATTGTTTAGGTACTCAACTAAATGTAAACAATCTTGAGACTTTTACTTACCTTCAAATACAAACTTAGTTTGACATGAAATTGCATGCCTTTTTTCATATCTATTAATTTCTAAAGCATATGTTTCATAATAAAAAGATGTATCAAGTTTGTTTACATTTAGTTAAGTACCTAATAAACAAATGGACTATAGATACTATCGAAACGGCATAAATTAAATATTTAAATAAAGATGTTTATGTATAGATGTTAATATCACATATTACAACTTTCCTGTGATAAACAACCTAACATCCAGAAGTTCGAAGACTTTAATAAGATAGACAACTAGTAACATGCTACCAAATTAAAGAGCACGACAGTAATACGATGTTTGAAACTCACTACTAAATATTGTATTTGACCTGTTAACACGACGCCATTAAACTACGTTTGCTTCGCTTGCCAGTGACAGTTGAAGATTGTTTACTTTTAGTTAATAACCTAAATTTTTATACTATAGGTAAAGACTAACCTTGTATGTAGTAATACTGCGTATGTACCAAATGCTGCGTATTCAGTGGTAAGGAGATCGAAACTACTCCGTTTTGTGTAAAGCCTGGACCTTCCTTCTTGTAATGATGCGTTGTGTTTATTGAAACAGTCTTGTTTGGCCAGAATATATCTACTTTGTTATCTGATGATTGATCTTGGTTGTTAATCTGTCACAAAGAAATAATAATAACTCATGATATTTATGAAATAAATATTAGAAAAGTTAAGTGTTTTATTTTATGTCAGGATGATGTCCACTACCATGATATTCAATTAGTTTTTGTGAAATTAGTCTACTAGTTCGTTATAATTGTTAGTACAAACATTACACTTAGAAAAAATCCTTCGATCCGGCCGGATTCGAACCGACGTCTTTTAGCAAACTGTGCCAGACGCTATGCCAACTAAGCCACGAAACGAAACAGCTGACCTCAAGAATTTTTCTATGTGCTTGTTTGTCGGATTTTTATATCTGGTTTTTGACACACTATTTTTGTGTTGTCAACACAAAAATAATGAGCCAGACTACTACACCGAATTGCCTGGTCTCAAACTAGGAAATCCCATGTACTATTAGTACCAGAACAGCGGAATTCGATCTGGGGCACTCCTCAGTACATCCAAACCAGAATTAACTTAGAAAAGTTCATTTCTCAAATTGGTCCTACCGGGAATCGAATCCGGGACCATTTCATCCAGCGCCCACAATGCTGGGTTATTGAGGATGTCGAAGTTATTAGGTGTTTCGTAAGTTTCCGTTGTCAAAATGATGCAAGACTGGGTGACGACGTTTCGCATATGTAGAGTGAAAGATATTTAAAAAACTTACGTCAAATATAGATTTCAGCCATGGCAGTCTCTGGAATGGCGTGGTCATGTTGAAATGGCCGTCGGTGTGTTTAAAACCTCCGTAGCGGATGTCCAGCTCCCCAATTTGACTTTTGCCTGGTCTATGCATTAGGCCCCTAAAAAAAGCTCTGAGTTGTACAGTAACAGTTATGGATAGGCGTTTCGCTTGTCACTAGGCATATGACTTGGTCGTCCCATCATTTGATATAATTAAAAAAGATTTTAGTTGATCCACATAAACTTAATTGTATACGGGTCTTAAGACGATTAGAGGTCCTTGTCATTAAATTTCATATTTACTTTTGGTATAAATGGCGTTTTTTCAGTTGTTACAATATTTGAGATTCGTTAGCACAAGTAATGGTAGGGCATTGAATATATAACCAGAAATAGAGACAAATGTCATTTAATTTGTTTGAAAACTAATATGTCATATTATTACTGTAACAACTGCACTTGTCGACCTTTTGGCGACTAGCTACACACGCGCAGGTGCACTTGTTGACCTTTTGGCGACTAGCTATACGCGCAGGTGCATTTGTTGACCTTTTGGCGTCTAGCTACACGCGTAGTCGCACTTGTTGACAACCATATCGCAGAAATAAAGTATTTATGAAATTGAAGAGAAATAGTAATACTTACTTGACAATCTGGTAGTGATGCACCATATCCTTTTGATATGAGCCTTTTAGTTTGAAAGTGTCATCGTTTAGGTATAACGGCGATTTCAACGTATAGTCGACGAAATGTGATCCGTTCACGTCCCATTTGTATAGAACTAAGTTTTCTACGTTTTTGTACCCAGATGCAGAAGTCCATGTTATTGTTGAGTTCGTGTCGAATGTGTCAGCAAGCAGTTGGAGCTGAAAGTAATTAAATTTCATTTTATTATACTCATTGATGTGAGCCAAAGACGGGGCTGGGGAGGATGCGGGAGGCGCAGGCAACTCACGAGTGGGAGAGATCCAATTGCGAGCTTCACCTAACGAACGATATTTTTAACTTTATAAATTCTTTCACTAATTTTGTATATTTTTAAAGTGCTAATTGCTATTGATAAAAGTTCATAGTTCATCATTTCACCATCTCTTATCAGGATAAAACCCACAAAGCTACACTCATCATCTTTGATACGTCTCATTATAGGTACGTCACGTTGCCGAGTACCAGCTAACTTAAGGTTTAGGCTTACTTAAATTTTATTGATTTACTTGCGTTAAGACAACGGTGTGGTGTCGAGAATGTGGTGATTACGATAGAAGAAAAAAAAAACAAAATAAACTAAAAATAACACAAAGTATATATTAACGTAGTTTTATCAAGAATATAAAAAACTATTTTTAAAGCTTTGTCGCTTTTCCAAAATGCAACTGTAATCGTAGTAATCGTAATCGAGTAGCAGTAGAGCTCCTTGTTAAAGAGTTCGTCCTGGGTAGTACGGCCACCTTACCCATTTCTGCTGCCAAGCAGTAATGTGCATTACTAGGATTTGTCAACTTATGTCTTTGGGTGACGGGCGCAGTGGCAGCGTTCCTAACATCTTTGCGATTTAAAGCTCTGAGTGGCACTGCAACTGTTATGGATAGGCGTGTCGCTTACAACGAGCCGCACGACTTGTTAGTCCCGTCACTTGGAATTATAAAAAAATCTTAACTTTAAAAATTTGAAAATTTCTTAACGGCTATATTTTTTAAATTTATTTCGCAATAGTTGCGCAAATGTCGTTAACCATGTATATTATTCTGTTTATGTTTTCGTTGAGAGCATAAACTATTATTTATTTTTATTGAATATCATGTTTTTTACTATCATGATATTCACACATTTTTTAATGGAAATACTCCACTAGTTTGTCATTATTATTGATAGAAAGATCGAAGAACACAAAATAAAACTCCTTCGATCTGACTGAACTCGAACCAGCGTCTATTGGCACACCAGGGCTACCGCTAACCAACTGTCTGTGGTCTGACAGGATTTTGGAAAACCATGCAAGTTCATTTGAGGTCCGCAATTTTTTTTACAATCAATCTCAGGATAGCGTTGCGGCAGTCAGGAATGTCCGTGAATGTAAGGTGTCAACAGTTATGTTGAATAAATTCTATAATAACTTACCTTTCCCTTAACACCAGTGACTATCTTAGTAACATCAGTCCGATATTCCGCCTCTAAAGAATTTATAGGGTTCTCCTTGTCGCCAAGCGAGCCGATTACGTATAGCGTGTGAACATCTACGTTCGGTTTGGGTAATATCGCATTTATTACAAGGCTCAATCGTTGGTCGAGTATGTAGCCAAATGACGCGTTTGCGCCGATTCTGGAAAAAAAAGAAGTTTTAAGAAATTAACATTCTTAGTTCAGCATACAGTACCTTTGGATGGTGATAAGCAATAACGTGTCAACCAACATGATCATAGTTTTGCGAAAAT